>NC_047667.1:6841083-7051083 GCF_011762505.2 Arvicanthis niloticus
GCTGGGGTTCCTAAACTTCCCAATCTATGTTGTCAAAGCCCAAATACAGTCTCAGATTGGTGGGCCATTCCAGTCTCTACCCATGGTCTTCAAGACAATCTGGATAGAACGGGACAGGAAACTGATCAATCTTTTCAGAGGTGCACATCTGAATTAGCACTGCTCTCTTATCTCCTGGGGAATAAGCAATGCAACTTACGAGTTTTTTGTTAAAGATTAAATGATAAGGCCACTACCAGAGATATTATTCTCAACTAGCTAGACCTAAGGAAAATGCAATTTGGCATTGTTTCTAATTGGCTTAAATACAGGTTGGTGTCATTAAAACCAAGCCATAATTTACAGACTAAACATTGACAAAATCAAAGGAAAGGTTTCAGTGGGCAGGTGTCAGGGTTAGGTTTGGTCATTACTCCAGAACTTTCAGCTGTTGCCTGGGAACCAGCCTGTACCTGATGACATTTCAGGGCAGCTTCCAGCTGAGATTGATTTCTTTTCTTCCCGGAAGGGTTGCTAGACATTCTGAGTAGAAACCGTGGCATCAGCAGCCAGAGCATGTGCTCCTAGCCCAGGGCTTCTCAGGTTCACTCTCACCTCATTTATTTTGTCTCTGCTCTTAGGAGGGTCATCATCATGAAACCCCACCTCTGCACGAGGACTGGAGTATATATGGCTCAGAGCCATGGCTATATCTCCGAGATGACTTGTTGGGTTAGCTTTGAAACCAAGTTCTGTTGAGATAGTCATTATCCAAACTATTTCTGCTCAGATGTGATAGAGTTGAACAGCTAATGAGTTTCCATTTTGCTGTTTAGCTTTGAACATTTTCTGTTTAATTCTGAATATTACTTTAAGCCCATTCAGAATGTCCTTGTGCTGCTTTTACTGAATTCATTGCCAAAAGATAGGGTGCCCTAGTTAACTTCTGTTGTGTGCTTCATTGTGGTAAGCTGCTCACGGCAAGCTATACCGTTTTGCTGGACTTCTTTGTGCTACTGATGTTGACACAGCTAACCAGTGGGGCCATTGTCCCTTGTGAGTAATAACTGTCATGTCCATCCTGTTCTCTGGTATTAGATTTTAAGAAAATAAACACTTCCATAAAGTTTTATTTTGGGAGTCTTAATACAACCCCCCCAGGTCTTCTTTTTTTCTGTTTTCTCAGTGCTGCAGAAGAAGGTAAGAAGTGTAGGGTGCTTCGCCTCCATCTGGCCCTCCTTCTGTTTCTCTGGAAAGAAAGATTTCAGGGTTCTGACACTCTAGGAAAGCCCAGTTATCACTGTGCCATTTAGGAGTGTCTGCTCTGAATAACAGTACTGACTTCTGAAGCTCAGGTGAGATTCACCTGGCAGGAACCAGGTCAAGGAGTCACATAGTTATTTTCTGGGTAAATGTTATAACATGACTCACAATTCAACTGAAATATCTTCAGTCTGGAGAAGTAGCTTAGAATCTTCAAGAAGCTGTCTGTAAACTCCACAAGTAAGCTTCTTTCCCAAGATTTGACATAAGAATGTCAATTTCTTTGTTTTTTTAAAATGGTGCTAAGGATTGAACCCAGGGCCTTGCATATCCTAGGCAAATGCTATCCCACTGAGTTATACTCCAGCCTCCCCAGTTTTGGTTTTACTTTATTTTCTTTTATTTTGAGACAGGTTCTCAACATGTAGCCCAGGCTGGTCTTAAACTCACCTGGCTCTGCCTTCTGAGTGCTAGGATTAAAGGCATGAGCTGCCATACCTGGCATCCCCAGTCCTTAAGGATAGGTTTCTTACTAACAGTTTTTCATCTCTGGGTAATTGCATACGTGTGTGTGTGTGTGTGTGTGTGTGTGTGTGTGTACCTACAAACCAAAATCAGACCCTCATCTGCAGTTTGAGAGAAGTTTCTGGGGAAGGTGATCCACAGCAGCTCTTTACTTCTACACTATCTCTAACTCTAACTAACTCTAACTCTAACTCTAACTAGCGCTAACTCTAACGAACTCTAGCTCTACCTCTAGCTCTAGCTTTAGCTCTAAATCTAACTAACTTTAACTCTAACTAACTCTAACTCTAGCTCTAGCTCTAGCTCTAGCTCTAACTCTAACTCTAACTAACTCTAACTAACTCTAACTCTAGCTCTACCTCTAGCTCTAGCTTTAGCTCTAAATCTAACTAACTTTAACTCTAACTAACTCTAACTCTAGCTCTAGCTCTAGCTCTAGCTCTAACTAACTCTAACTCTAGCTCTAGCTCTAGCTCTAGCTCTAGCTCTAACTAACTCTAGCTACAGCTATAGCTATAGCTCAAGCTCTAGATTTAGCTCTAATTCTAACTCTAAATCTAACTAACTCTAACTCTAACTCACTCTATCTCTAACTCTAACTTTAGCTCTAGCTCTAGCTCTAACTCTATCTAAATCTAACTCTAGCTCAAGCTCTAGCTCTAGCTCTAGCTCTAGCTCTAGCTCTAGCTCTAGCTCTAACTCTAACTAACTCTAGCTCTAGCTCTAAATCTAACGCTAACTAGCTCTACCTTTAGCGCTAGCTCTAACTTTAACTCTAAGTAACTTTAACTCTAGCACTAGCTCTAGCTATAGCTATAGCTCTAGCTCTAAATCTAACTCTAACTAACTCTAATTCTAACTTTATCTCTCTCTCTAGCTCTAGCTCTAGATATAGATATACCTCTAGCTCTAACTCTAATTCTAACTCTAACTAACACTCATTCTAGCTCTACCTCTAGCTCTAGCTCTACCTCTAACTCTAACTCTAGCTCTAGCTTTAGCTCTAGCTCTAGCTCTAGCTCTAACTCTAACTAATACTAGCTCTAGCTCTAGCTCTACCTCTAGCTCTAACTCTGACTCTAACTAACTCTAACTCTAGCTCTAGCTCTAACTCTAACTAACTCTAACTCTAGCTATAGCTATAGCTCTAAATCTAACTCTAACTAACCCTAGCTCTAACTCTAGCTCTAACTCTACCTCTAACTCTAAATCTAACTAACTATACCTCTAGCTCTAGCTCTAGCTCTAGCTCTAGCTCTAGCTCTAGCTCTAGCTCTAGCTCTAGATCTAGTTTTAACTATAATTCTAACTAACTCTAATTCTAACTATAGCTCTAGCTCTACCTCTAGCTCTAACTCTAACTAACTCTAACTCTAACTAATTCTAACTCTTGCTCTAGCTCTAGCTCTAACTCTAACTAACTCTAACTCTAGCTCTAACTCTAGCTCTAACTCTAATTATCCCTAACTCTAGCTCTAGCTCTAGTTCTAGCTCTTGCTCTAGCTCAAACTCTAACTATCTCTAGCTCTAGTTCTAGCTCTAGCTGTAACTCTAACTCTAATTAACTCTAACTCTACCTCTAGCTCTACCTCTAGTTCTAGCTGTAACTCTAACCCTAACTATCTCTAACTCTAGCTCTAGCTCTAACTCTAACTCTTACTAACTCTAACTCTAGCTCTAGCTCTAGCTCTAGCTCTAGCTCTAACTAACTCTTGCTCTAGCTCTAGCACTAACTCTAACTCTAACTAACTCTAACTCTAGCTCTAGCTCTAGCTTTCGCTGTAGCTTTAACTCTAACTCTAACTAATTTTATCTCTAACTTTAGCTCTAGCTCTAGCACTAGCTCTAACTCTAACTAACTCTAACTCTAAGTAACTCTAACTCTAGCTCTAGATCTAGGTCTAGCTCTAGCAGCTCTAGCTCTAGTTCTAACTTTAAATTATTCTAAATCTATCTCTAGATCTAGATCTAGCTCTAACTAACTCTAACTGTAGCTATAGCTTTAGCTCTAGCTCTAACTAACTCTAACTCTAGCTCTAGCTCTAGCTCTAACTCTAACTCTAACTATCTCTTACTCTAGCTCTAGCATTAGCACTAACTCTAACTCTATCTCTTACTCTATCTATCTCTAACTCTAACTCTAGCTATAGCTATAGCTATAGCTAACTCTAACTCTAACTAAAACTAGCTCTAGCTCTACCGCTAGCTCTAGTTCTAGCTCTAACTCTAACTCTAACTAACTCTAACTCTAACTATAACTCTAGCTCTAGCTCTAGCTCTAGCACTAGCTCTAGCTCTAGCTCTAGCTCTAGCTCTTGCTTTAGGACTAGCTCTAACTCTAACTCTAACTAACTCTAACTCTAACTCTTGATCTAGCTCTAGCTCTACCTCTAGCTCTAGCTCTAACTCTAACTAACTCTAACTCTAGCTCTAGCTCTCACTCTAACTCTATCTAACTCTAGCTCTAGCTCTAGCTCTACATCTAGCTCTGGCTCTAGCTCTAATTCTAACTCTAACTACCTCTAACTCCATCTCTATCTCTAGCTCATTCTCTAGCTCTAGCTCTAACTCTAACTCTAACTAACTCTAATTCTAGCTCTAGCTCTAGTTCTTGCTCTAACTATAACTCTAACTGAATCTAACTCTAAATGTAGCTCTAGCACTATCTCTATCCCTATCTCTAACTCTAACTCTAACTAACTCTAACTCTAGCTCTAGCTCTAGCTCTAGCTCTAGCTCTAGCTTTAACTCTAACTCTAAATCTAACTAACTCTAACACTAACTCTAGCTCTAGCTCTAGCTCTTGCTCTAGTTCTAGCTCTTCCTCTAACTCTAACTAACTCTAAATTTAGCTCTAGCTCTAGCTCTAACTCTAACTTTAACTAGCTCTAATTCTAACTAACTCTAACTCTAGCTCTAGCTTTAGCTCTAGATTTAGCTCTAGCTCTAATTCTAACTCTAACTCTAACAAACTCTAACTCTAGGTCTAGCTATAGCTCTCGCTCTAGCTATAGCTCTAACTCTAACTAACTCTAACTCTAACTCTAGCTCTAGCTCTAGCTCTAGCTCTAGCTCTAACTCTAACTAACTCTAACTCTAGCTATAGCTCTAGCTCTTGTTCTAGCTCTAACTCTAACTCTAACTAACTCTAACTCTAACTAACAAACTCTGACTCTAGCTCTTGCTCTAGCTCTAGCTCTAACTCTAACTCTAACTAACTCTAACTCTAACTAACTCTTGCTCTACCTCTAGCTCTAGCTCTACCTCTAGCTCTAGCTCGAGCTCCAGCTCTGGCACTGGCTCTAGCTCTAACATTAACTCTAAATCTAACTAACTCTAACTCTAACTCTAACTCTAGCTCTAGCTCTAGCTCTGGCTCTAGCTCTAACTCTAACTCTAACTAACTCTAGCTCTAGCTCTAGCTCTAACACTAACTAACTCTAACTCTTGCTCTAGCTGTAGCTCTAGCTCTAGCTGCAGCTCTAACTGAACTCGAACTAACTCTAGCTCTAGCTCTAGCTCTAGCTCTAGCTCTATATCTAGCTCTAGCTCTAGCTCTAAATCTAACTCAAACTAACTCTAGCTCTAGCTCTAGCTCTAACTCTAACTAAATCTAGCTCTAGCTCTAGCTCTAGCTCTAGCTCTAGCTCTAGCTCTAGCTCTAACTCTAACTAACACTAACTCTAGCTCTACCAGAAGCTCTAGCTCTAGCTCTAGCTCGAACTCTAACTAACTCTAGCTCTAGCTCTAGCTCTAGCTCTAACTCTAACTCTAACTAATTCCAACTTTAGCTCTAGCTCTAGCTCTAGCTCTAACTCTAACTCTAACTAACCATAACTCTAACACTAACTCTAGCTATAGCTCTAGCTCTTGCTCTAGCACTAACTCTAACTCTTACTAAATCTAACTCTATCTAACTCTAACTCTAACTCTAGCTCTAGCTCTAGCTCTAGGTCAAACTCCAGCTCTAGCTCTAGCATTAACTCTAACTAACTCTAACTCTAGCTCTAGCTCTAGCTCTAGCTCTAGCTCTACCTCTAGCTCTAGCTCTAGCTCTAACTCTAACAAACTCTAACTCTAGGTCTAGCTATAGCTCTCGCTCTAGCTATAGCTCTAACTCTAACTAACTCTAACTCTAACTCTAGCTCTATCTCTAGCTCTAGCTCTAGCTCTAAATCTAACTCTAACTAACTCTAGCTCTAGCTCTAGCTCTAACTCTAACTAAATCTAGCTCTAGCTCTAGCTCTAGCTCTAGCTCTAGCTCTAGCTCTAGCTCTAAATCTAACTAACTCTAACTCTAACTCTAGCTCTAGCTCTAACTCTAACTAACACTAAATCTAGCTCTAGCTCAAATTCTAACTAACTCTAACTCTAACTATCTCTAAATCTAACTCTCTCTAACTCTAACTCTAGCTGTAGCTCTAGATAGAACTCTAACTAACTCTAGCTCTAACTCTATCTCTAGCTCTATCTCTAGCTCTAGCTCTTACTCTAACTCTAACTAACTCTAACTCTAGCTCGAGCTCTTGCTCCAGTTCTAGCTCTTGCTCTAACTCTAACTCTAACTAACTATAACTCTAGCTCTATATTTAACTCTGGCTCCAGCTCTAACTCTAACTAATACTAGCTCTAGCTCTAGCTCTAGCTGTAGTTCTAACTCTAACTCTAACTAACTCTAACTCTAGGTCTACCTATAGCTCTCGCTCTAGCTATAGCTCTAACTCTAACTCTAACTAACTCTAGCTCTAGCTCTAGCTCTAGCTCTAGCTCTAGCTCTAGCTCTAGCTCTAATTCTAACTCTACCTAACTCTAACTCTGAATATCTGAAACTCTAACTCTAGCTCTTGCTCTAGCTCTAGCTCTAACTCTAACTCTAACTAACTCTAACTCTAACTAACTCTTGCTCTAGCTCTAGCTCTAGCTCTAGCTCTAGCTCTAGCTCTGGCTCTAGCTCTAACACTAACTCTAAATCTAACTATCTCTAACTCTAACTCTAACTCCAACACTAGCTCTAGCTCTCGCTCTAGCTCTAGCTCTAACTCTAACTCTAACTAACTCTAACTCTAGCTCTACCTCTAGCTCTAGCTCTAGCTCTAACTCTAACTAATAGTAGCTCTAGCTCTAGCTCTAGTTCTAGATCTACCTCTAGCTCTAGCTCTAACTCTAACTAACTTTAACTCTAGCTCTAGCTCTAGATCTAGCTCTAACTCTAACTCTAGCTCTAATTAACTCTAGCTCTAGCTCTAGCTCTAGCTCTAGCTCTAATTCTAACTCTAACTCTAGCTAACTCTAGCTCTAGCTCTAGTTTTAGATCTAACTCTACCTCTAGCTTTAACTCTAACTAACTTTAACTCTAGCTCTACCTCTAGATCTAGCACTAACTCTAACTCTAGCTCTAACTAACTCTAACTTTTGCTCTAGATTTATCTCTAGCTCTAACTTTAACTCTAACTGACTCTAACTCTAGCTCTAGCTCTTCCTCTACCTTTAGCTTTAGCTCTAGCTCTAGATCTAGCACTAGCTCTAGCTCTAGATCTAGCACTAGCTCTAGCTCTAACTCTAACTAACTCTAACTCTAACTAACTCTAACTCTAACTCTAACTCTAACTCTAACTCTAGCTGTAGCTCTAGCTCTAACTCTAACTCTAACTAACTCTGGCTCTAGCTCTAGCTCTAGCTCTAGCTCTAACTCTAACTCTTACTCTAACTAACTCTAGCTCTACCTCTAGCTCTAGCTCTAGCTCTAGCTCTAACTTACTCTAACTCTAACTCTAGCTCTAGCTCTAGCTCTAGCTCCATCTCTAACTCTAACTCTAATTAACTCTAACTCTAACTCGAGCTCGAGCTCTAGCTCTAGCTCAAGCTCTAACTCTAACTAACTCTAACTCTAACTCTACCACTAGCTCTAGCTCTCACTCTAACTCTAACTAACTCTAACTCAAGCTCTAGCTCTGGCTCTAGCTCCAAAACTAACTCTAACTGACTCTAACTCTATCTCTAACTCTAGCTCTAGTTCAAGGTCTAGCTTTAACTCTAACTCTAACTAACTCTAACTCTAACTCTATCTCTAACTCTAACTCTAACTCTAACTCTAACTCTAGCTGTAGCTCTAGCTCTAATTCTAACTAACTCTGGCTCTAGCTCTAGCTCTAGCTCTAGCTCTAGCTCTATCACTAACTTAAACTCTAACTAACTCTAACTCTAGCTCTAGCTCTAGCTCTACCTCTAGCTCTAACTCTAACTCTAACTCTAACTAACTCTAATTCTAACTAACTCAAACTCTAACTCTAAATTTAACTCTAACTCTAGCTCTAGCTCTAGCTCTAGCTCTAACACTAACTAACTGTGGCTCTAGCTCTAGCTCTAGCTCTAGCTCTAGCTCTAACTCTAACTAACTCTATCTCTAACTCTAGCTCTAGCTCTAGCTCTAGCTCTAGCTCTAACTCTAACTCTAATTAACTAAATTTAACTCACGCTCGAGCTCTAGCTCTAGCTCAAGCTCTAACTCTAACTAACTCTAACTCTAACTAACTCTAACTCTAACTCTAACTCTAGCTCTAGCTCTAGCTCTACAATAGCTCTAGCTCTAACTCTAACTCTAACTCTATCTCTAACTCTAACTCTAACTCTAACTCTAACTAACACTAACACTAGCTCTATCTCTAGCTCTAGCTCTAACTAACTCTAACTCTAGCTCTAGCTCTAGCTCTAGCTCTAGCACTTGCTCTAACTCTAATTAACTCTAAATCTAACTCGAGCTCTAGCTCTAGCTCAAGCTCTAACTCTAACTAACTCTAACTCTAAGTAACTCTAACTCTAACTAACTTTAGCTCTAGCTCTAGCTTTAGCTCTAATTCTAACTAACTCTAACTCTAGCTCTAGTTCTAGCTCTAGCTCTAGCTCTAACTCTAACTCTAACTAACACTAGCTCTAGCTCTAGCTCTAGCTCTAGCTCTAACTAACTCAAACTCTAGCTCTAGCTCTAGCTCTAATTAACTCTAACTCTAACTCGACCTCAAGCTCTAGCTCAAGCTCTAACTCTAACTAATTCTAAATTTGACTAACTCTAACTCTAACTCTAGCTCTAGCTCTAGCAATAGCTCTAACTCTAACTCTAACTAACTCTAGCTCTAGCTCTAGCTCTAACTAACTCTAACTCTAACTCTAGCTCTAGCACTAGCTCTAATTCTAACTAACTAACTCTAGCTCTACCTCTAGCTCTGGCTCTAGCTCTAACTCTAACTCTAACTCTAACTAACTCTAACTCTAACTATCTCTAACTCTAGCTCTAGCTCTAGCTCTAGCTCTAGCTCTAGCTCTAGCTCTAGCTCTAGCTACCTCTAACTCTAACTCTAGCTCTAGCTCTAGCTCTAGCTCTAGCTTTAACTCTAACTAACTCTAGCTCTAGCTCTAGCTCAAGCTCAAGCTCTAACTCTAGCTCTACCTCTAACTAAATCTAACTCTAACTAACTATAACTCTAACTCTATCTCTAGCTTTAGCTCTAGCTCTAGCTCAAACTCTAACTAACTCTAACTCTAACTAACTCTAACTCTAGCTCTATCTCCAGTTCTAACTCTAACTCGAAGTAACTCTAACTCTAGCTCTAGCTCTAGCTCTAGTGCTAGCTCTAACTCTAACTCTAGCTCTAGCTTTAGCTCTAGCTTTAGCTCTAATTCTAACTAACTCTAGCTCTAGCTCTAGCTCTAGCTCTAGCTCTAACTCTAACTCTAACTCTAACTAACACTAGCTCTAGCTCTAGCTCTAGCTCTAGCTAACTCTAAATCTAGCTCTAGCTCTAGCTCTAACTCTAATTAACTCTAACTCTAACTCGACCTCAAGCTCTAGCTCAAGCTCTAACTCTAACTAACTCTAACTTTAACTAACTCTAACTCTAACACTAGCTCTAGCTCTAGCAATAGCTCTAGCTCTAACTCTAACTAACTCTAGCTCTAGCTCTAGCTCTAGCTCTAACTCTAACTCTAACTAACTCTAACTCTAGCTCTAGTTCTAGCTCTAACTCTAACTAATTTTAACTCTAGCTCTAGCTCAAGCTCTAGCTCTAACTCTAACTTTAACTTACTCTAACTCTAGGATTAGCTCTAGATCTAGCTCTAGCTCTAGCTCTGGCTCGAGCTCTAACTATAACTGACTCTAACTCTATCTTTAACTCTAGCTCTGGTGCTAGCTCTAACTGTAACTCTAACTCTAACTAACTCTAACTCTAGCTCTAGCTCTAGCTCTAGCTCTAGATCTAGCTCTAGCTCAAACTCTAACTAAATCTACCTCTAGCTCTAGCTCTAGCTCTAGATCTTACTCAAAATCTAAAACTAACTAATTCTAACTCTAGCTCTGACTCTAGCTCTAGCTAAAGCTCTAACTCTAACTACCTCTAACTCTAGCTCTAGCTTTAGCTTTAGCTCTAGCCCTAACTCTAACTCTAACTAACTCTAACTAACTCTAACTCTACCTCTCGCTCTAGCTCTAGCTCTTGCTCTGACTCTAACTAACTCTAACTCTAGCTCTAGCTCTAGCTTCAGCTCTAACTCTAACTCTAACTCTAACTAACTCTAGTTCTAGCTCTAGCTCTAGCTCTACTTCTAACTCTAACTAATTCTAACTCTAGCTCTAGCTCTAGCTCTAGCTCTAGCTCTGACTCTGACTCTAGCTCTAGATCTAGCTCTAGCTCTAGCTCTAACTCTAACTAACTCTAATTCTAACTAACTCTAACTCTAACTCTAACTCTAGCTCTAGCTCTAGCTCTAGCTCTAGCTCTAGCTCTAGCTCTAGGTCTAGCTCTAGCTCTAATTCTAGCTCTAGCTCTAGCTCTAATTCTAGCTCTAGCTCTAGGTCTAGCTCTAGCTCTAATTCTAGCTCTAGCTCTAGCTCTAGCTCCATCTCTATCTCTAGCTCTAACTCTAACTAACTCTAGCTCTAGCTCTAGTTCTAGCTCTAGCTGTAGCTCTAACTCTAACTCTAACTAACTCTAACTCTAGCTCTAGCTCTAGCTCTAACTCTAACTCTAACTCTAACTAACTCTAACTCTAACTCTAGCTCTAGCTCTAGTTCTAGTTCTAGTTCTAAATCTTACTCTAACTAACTCTACCTCTAGCTCTTGCGCTAGCTCTAGCTATAGCTCCAATGCTAACTCTAACTAAGTATAGCTCTAAATATCTCTAACTCTAAATCTAGCTCTAGCTCTAGCTCTAATTTTGATTCTAATTAAATCTGACTCTAGCTCTAGATCTACCTACAGCTCTAGCTCTAACTCTAGCTCTAGCTCTAGCTCTAGTTCTAACTCTAACTAATAATAATAACTCTAGCTCTAGCTCTAGCTCTTGCTCTAACTCTAACTCTAACTCTAACAAACTCTAACTGTAACTCTAACTTTACCTCTAGCTCTAGCTCTAACTCTAGCTCAAACTATAACTCTAACTCTAACTAAATCTAACTCTAGCTCTAACTCTAGCTCTAGCTCTAACTCTAACTTTAGCTCTAGCCTAGCTCTAGCTCTAACTCTAACTAACTCTAAATTCAGCTCTAGTTACAGCTCTAGCTCCAGCTCTAATAAAACTCTAACTCTAACTAACTCTAACTCTAGCTCTAGCTCTAGCTCTAACTCTACATCTAACTAACTCTAACTCTAAGTAACTCTAACTCTAACTCTATCTCTATCTTTAGCTCTACCTCTAGCTCTAAATCTAACTCGAACTAACTCTAACTCTAACTAACTTTAAACCTAACTCTAGCTCTAGATCTAGATCTAGATCTAGCTCCAAATCTAACTAACTCTAACTCTAGATCTAGCTCTATCTCTAGCTCTAACTCTAACTAACTCTATCTCAAGCTCAAGCTCTAGCTCTAGCTGTAGCTCTAGCTCTAGCTCTAGCTCTAACTAACTCTAACTCTAGCTCTAGCTCTAGTTTTGACTCTAACTAACTCTAACTCTAGCTCTAGCTCTAGCTCTAACTCTAATTCTAACTCTAACTCTAACTTACTCTAACTCTAACTCTAGCTCTAGCTCTAGTTCTAGCTCTAACTCTAACTCTAACTCTAACTAACTCTAACTCTAGCTCTAGCGCTAGCTCTAGCGCTAGCTCTAGCTCTAGCTTTAGCTCTAACTTTAACTCTAACTAACTCTAGTTCTAACTATCTCTGACTCTAACTCTAGATCTAGCTCTAGATCTAGCTCTAGCTCTAGCTCTAACTGTAACTCTAACTAACTCTAGCTCTAGCTCTAGCTGTAGCTCTAGCTCTAGCTCTAACTCTAATTCTAATTAACTCTAACTCTAGCTCTAGCTCTAGATCTACATCTAGCTCTAGCTCTAACTCTAACTCTAACTAACTCTAGGTCTAGCTCTAGCTCTAGCTCTAGCTCTAACTCTAACTCAAACTAACTCTAACTCTAGCTCTAGCTCTAGCTCTAGCACTAACTCTAACTCTAACTCTAAATTTACCTCTAGCTCTAGCTCTAACTCTAACTCTAACTAACTCTAGCTCTTGCTCTAGCTCTAGCTCTAACTCTAACTAACTCTAACTCTAATTCAAGCTCTAGCTCTAGCTCTAGCTCTAGCTCTAACTCTAACTAACTCTAGTTCTAACTATCTCTAAATCTAACTCTAATTCTAGCTCTAGATCTAGCTCTAGCTCTATCTCTAACTGTAACTCTAACTAACTCTAACTCTAGCTCTAGCTTTAGCTCTAACTTTAACTCTAACTAACTATAACTCTAACTCTAACTTTACCTCTAGCTCTAACTCTAACTCTAACTACTCGAGCTCTTGCTCTACTCTAGTTCTAATTTTA
Source organism: Arvicanthis niloticus (assembly GCF_011762505.2). Taxonomy (NCBI): domain Eukaryota; kingdom Metazoa; phylum Chordata; class Mammalia; order Rodentia; family Muridae; genus Arvicanthis; species Arvicanthis niloticus. Next base: position 6,853,655 of record NC_047667.1, read on the forward strand.
ACTCTAGCTCTAGCTCTAGCTCTAGCTCTAACTCTAACTAACTGTAACTCTAACTAACTCTAAGTCTAACTCTAACTCTAGCTCTAGCTCTGGCTCTAACTCTAACTAACTCTAGCTCTAGCTCTAGCTCTAGCTCTAGCTCTAGCTCTAGCTCTAGCTCTAGCTCTAGGTCTAGCTCTAGCTATAACTCCAGCGATAACTCTAACTCTAACTCTACCTCTAGTTCTAGTTCTAGCTCTAGCTCTAGCTCTTACTCTAACTAAATCTAACTCTAGCTCTACTTCTAGCTCTAACTCTAACTCTAACTATCTAGCTCTAGCTCTAGCTCAAGCTTTAGCTCTAGCTCTAGCTCTAGCACTAGCTCTAGCTCTAACTCTAACTCTATCTCTAACTATCTCTAACTCTAACTCTAACTCTACCTCTAGCTGTGCTATAGCTCTAGCTCTAGCTCTAGCTCTAAATCTAACTCTAACTAACTCTAACTATAGCTCTAGCTCTAGCTCTAACTCTAACTCTAGCTCTAGCTCTGGCTCTGGCTCTGGCTCTAACTCTAACTCTAACTCTAACTCTAACTCTAACTCTAACTTACTCTAACTCTAGCTCTAGCTCTAGCTTTCAATAACGCTAGCTCTAGCTCCAGCTATAGATCTAGCTCTAGCTCTAACTAACTTTAGCTCTACCTCTAGCTCTGACTCTGACTCTAACTAACTCTAACTATAGCTCTAGCTCTAGCTCTCACTCTAACTAACTCTATCTCTATCTCTATCTCTAGCTGCAACTCTAACTCTAACTAACTCTAACTCTAACTTACTCTAACTCTAACTTTAGCTCTAGCTCTACCTCTTACTAACTCTACCTCTAGCTCTAGCTCTAGCTCTAACTCTTACTAACTCTAACTATAGCTCTAGCTCTAGCTCAAGCTCTAGCTCTAGATCTAGTTCTAGCTCTAGCTCTAACTCTAACTCTAACTAACTCTAACTCTACCACTAACTCTAGCTCTATCTCCATCTCTAGCTCTAGCGATAGGTCTAACTCTAATTCTAACTAACTCTAGCTCTAGCTCTAGCTCTAGCTCTAGCTCTAACTCTGACTACCTTTAACTCTAACTCTAACTCTAGCTCTAGCTCTAGCTCTAACTCTAACTCTAACTTTAACTAACTCTAGCTCTAGCTCTAGCTCTAACTCTAACTAACTGTAATACTAGCTCTAGCTATAACTCTAGCTCTAGCTCTAAATCTAACTCTAACTATAACTATAACTCTACCTTCAGTTATAGCTCTAGCTCTAGCTGTAGTTCTAGCTCTAGCTCTAGCTCTAGCTCTAACTCTAACTCTAACTCTTACTGACTCTAATTCTAGCTCTAACTCTACCCCTAGATGTATCTCTAGCTCTAACTCTAACTAACTCTAACCATCTCTAACTCTAACTCTAGCTCTTGCTCTAGCTCTAGCTATAGCTATAGCTCTAACTCTAACTCAAACTAACTCTAACTGTAACTAACTCTAACTGTAACTCTAACTCTAACACTAGCTCTAGCTCTAGCTATAACTATAGCTATAGCTATATCTCTAACTCTAACTCTAACTAACTCTAGCTCTAGCTCTACCTGTAACTCTAACTAACTTGAATCTAGGTGTACCTCCATATCTAGCTCTAGCGATAGTTCTAACTCTAAATCTAACTAACTCTTACTCTAACTCTAGCTCTAGCTCTATCTCTATCCCTAAATCTAACGAACTCTAGCTCTAGCTCTAACTCTAACTAACTCTAGCTCTAGCTCTAACTCTAACTAACACTAACTCAAGCTCTAGCTCTAACTCTAGCTCTAGCTCTAGCTCTAAAACTAACTAACTCTAACTCTAACTAACTCTAACGCTACCTCTAACTCTAACTCTAACTCTACCTCTTGCTCTAGCCCTAGCTCTAACTCTAATTAACTTTAGCTCTAGCTCTAGCTCTAGCTCTAACTCTAACACTAACTCTAACTAACTCTAACCCTAGCTCTAGCTCTAGCTTTAACTGTAACTCTAACTAACTCTAACTCTAACTCTAGCTCTAACTCTAACTCTAACTCTAACTAACTATAACTCTAGCTCTAGCTCTAGCTCTAGCTCTAGCTCTAGCTCTAGCTCTAGCTCTAACTCTAACTCTACCTAACTCTAACTCTAACTAACTCTAGCTCTAGCTCTAGTTCTAGCTCTAACTCTAACTAATTCTACCTCTAGCTCTAGCTCTAACTCTACCTCTAACTAACTCTAACTCTAGTTGAAGCTCTAGCTCTAGCTCTAGGTCTAGCTCTAACTCTAATTCTAACTAACTCTTACTCTATCTCTAGCTCTAGCTCTAGGTCTAGCTCTAGCTCTAACTCTAACTAACTCTAGCTGTAGCTCTAGCTCTAACTCTAGCTCTAACTCTAACTAACTTTAACTCTACTATAACTCTAGCTCTAGCTCTAGCTCTAGCTCTAACTCTAACTAACTCTAATTTTAACTAACTCTAACTCTAGCTCTAGTTCTAACTCTAGCTCTACCTCTAACTCGAACTCGAACTTTAATTCTAACTAACTCTAATGCTAGCTCTAGCTCTAGCTCTACCTCTACCTCTAGCTCTATTTCTAGCTCTAGCTCTAACTCTAACTGTAATTAACTCTAGCTCTATCTCTAGCTCAAGCTCTAGGTCTGACTCTAACTAACCCTATCTCTAGCTCTAGGTCTAGCTATAGGTCTAGCTCTAGCTCTAGCTCTAGCTCTAGCTCTAGCTCTAGCTCTAGCACTATCTCTAATTCTAACTAACTCTAACTTAAGCTCTAGATCTAGCTCTAGCTCTAGCCCTAGCTCTAACTAACTCTAACTCTAACTAATTCTACCTCTAACTCTAGCTCTAGCTCTAGCTCTAGCTCTAGCTCTAGCTCTAGCTTTAGCTCTAGCTCTAGTTCTAACAATAACTCTAAAAAACTATAACTCTAACTAACTCTAACTCTAGCTCTGGCTCTAGCTCTACCTCTAGCACTAACTCTAACTCTAACTAACTCTAACTCTAGCTCTAGCTGTAGCTCTAGCTCTAACTCTAGCACTAGCTCTAGCTCTAACTCTAACTCTATCAAACTCTTACTCTAGCTCTAGCTCTAGCTCGAGCTCTAACTCTAACTCTAACTCTAACTCTAACTCTAACTCTAACTAACTCGAACTTTAACTCTAGCTCTAGCTCTAGATCTAGATCTAACTCTAACTCTAAATAACTCTAACTCTAGCTCTAAATCTAGCACAAGCTATAGCTCTATCTCTAACTCTAACTAACTCTAACTCTGACTAACTCTAACTCTAGCTCTAGCTCTAGCTCTAACTCTAACTCTAACTAACTCTAACTCTAGCTCTAGCTCTAGCTCTAGCTCTAACTCTAACTCTGACTCTGACTCTAATTCTAACTAACTCTAGCTCTAGCTCTAGCTCTAGCTCTGGCTCTAGCTATAACTCTGACTAACTCTAACTATAACTTTAACTAACTCTAACTCTAGGTCTAGGTCTAGCTCTAGCTCTAGCTCTAAATCTAACTAACTCCAGCTCTAGCTATTGCTCTAACAATAACTAACTCTAACTCTAGCTCTAGCTCTAGCGCTAGCTCTAACTCTAACTCTAACTCTAACTAACTCTAACTCTAGCTCTACCTTTACCTCGAACTCTAACTCTAGCCCTAGCTATAACTATAGCTATAGCTCTAATTGTAACTCTAACTAACTCTAGCTCTAGCTCTAGTTCTAGCTCTAACACTAACTAACTCTAACTCTAACTCTAGCTCTAGCTATACTTCTAGCTCTAGCTCTAGCTCTAACTCTAACACTAACTCTAACTAACTCTAACTCTAGCTCTACCTCTAGCTCTAGCTCTACCTCTAACTCTAAATCTAACTAACTCTAGCTCTAGCTCTAGCTTTAGCTCTAACTCTAATTAACTCTAACTCTAACTCTAGCTTTAGCTCTTCCTCTAGCTCTAGCTCTACCTCTAACTCTAACTAACCCTAACTCTAGCTCTAGCTCTAGCTCTAGCTCTAGCTCTAGCTCTAGCTCTAGCTCTAGCTCTGACTCTGACTCTGACTCTGACTCTAACTCTAACTAACTCTAGCTCTAGCTCTAGCTCTAGCTCTGGCTCTAGCAATAACTCTGACTAACTCTAACTCTAGCTCTAGCTCTAACTCTAACTCTAACTAACTCTAACTCTAGCTCTAGCTCTAGCTCTAGCTCTAACTCTATCTAACTATAACTTTAACTAACTCTAACTCTAGCTCTAGCTCTACCTCTAGCTCAAGCTCTAGCTCTAAATCCAACTAACTCTAAGTCTAGCTTTATCTCTAGCTCTAGATCTAGCTCTAGCTCTAGCTCTAGGTCTAACTCTAACTCTAAATCTAACTAACTCTACCTCTAGCTCTAGGTCTAGCTTTAGCTCTAACTCTAACTAACTCTAACTCTAACTCTAGCTTTAGCTCTTCCTTTAGCTCTAGCTCTACCTCTAACTCTAACTAACTCTAACTCCAGCTCTAGCTCTAACTCTAGATCTAGCTCTAGCTCTAACTCTAGCTCTAGCTCTAGCTCTAGCTCTAGCTCTAGCTCTAACTCTAACTCTAACTCTAAATAACTTTAACTCTAGCTCTAGCTCTAGCTCTGACTCTAATTTTAACTTACTCTAACTCTAGGATTAGCTCTAGCTCTAGCTCTAGCTCTAGCTCTAACTCTAACTAACTCTAACAAACTCTAATTCTAGCTCTAGCTTTAGCTCTAGCTCTAGATCTAGCTCTGGCTCTAACTCTAACTACCTCTGACTCTAGCTCTATATTTAGCTTTAGCTCTAGCCCTAACTCTAACTAACTCTAACTCTAACTCAAACTCTAACTCTAAATCTAACTCTAACTCTAACTCTAACTCTAACTCTAACTCTAACTCTAACTAACTCTAACTCTAACTAACTCAAACTCAAACTCTAACTTTTAACTCTAAGTAACTCTAACTCTAACTAACTCAAACTCTAACTCTAACTCTAACTCTTACTCTAACTCTAGCTCTAGGTCTAACTCTAACTAACTCTGGCTCCAGCTCTCGCTCTAGCTCTAGCTCTAAATCTAATTAACTCTAACTCTAACTCGAGCTCGAGCTCTAGCTCAAGCTCTAACTCTAACTAACTTTAACTTTAACTAACTCTAACTCTAACTCTAGCTCTAGCTCTAGCAATAGCTCTAGCTCTAACTCTAACTAACTCTAGCTCTAGCTCTAACTCTAACCTTAACTCTAACTAACTTTAACTCTATCTGTAGATCTTGCTCTACCTCTAGTTCTAGCTCTAACTCTAACTCTATCTAATTTTAACTCTAGCTCTAGCTCAAGCTCTAGATCTAACTCTAACTTTAACTTACTCTAACTCTACGATTAGCTCTAGATCTAGGTCTAACTCTAGCTCTAGCTCTAACTTTAACTCTAACTCTAACTGACTAACGCTAGCTCTAGCGCTAGCTCTAGCTCTAGCTCTAGCTCTAGCTCTAGCTCTAGCTCTACCTCTAACTCTAACTCTAACTCTAACTCTAATTAACTCTAGCTCTAGCTATAACTCTAACTCTAGCTCTAGATCTAGCTCTAGCTCTAGCTCAAACTCTAACTAAATCTAGCTCTAGCTCTAGCTCTAGATCTAGATCTTACTCAAAATCTAAAACTAACTAACTCTAACTCTAGCTCTGACTCTAGCTCTAGCTCTAGCTCTAACTCTAAATAACTCTAACTCTAGCTCTAGCTTTAGCGTTAGCTCTAGCCTAACTCTAACTCTAACTAACTCTAACTAATTCTAACTCTACCTCTCGCTCTAGCTCTAGCTCTTGCTCTAGCTCTAGCTCTAACTCTAACTCTAAATCTAACTAACTCTAACTCTAACTCTAGCTCTAGCTCTAGCTCTTGCTCTAGTTCTAGCTCATGCTCTAACTCTAACTAACTCTAACTCTAGCTCTAGCTCTAGCTCTAGCTTCAGCTCTAACTCTAGCTCTAACTCTACCTCTCGCTCTAGCTCTAGCTCTAGCTCTTGCTCTTGCTCTTGCTCTTGCTCTAGCTCTAACTCTAACTAACTCTAACTCTAGCTCTAGCTCTAGCTCTAGCTCTAGCTCTAGCTCTAGCTCTAACTCTAACTCTAACTAACTCTAGTTCTAGATCTAGCACTTGCTCTAGCTCTAACTCTAACTAACTCTAACTCTAGCTCTAGCTCTAACTCTAACTGAATCTAACTCTAGCTCTACCTCTACTCTAGCTCTAGCTTTAGCTCTAGATCTAGATCTAGATCTAGCTCTAGCTCTAACAGTAACTCTAACTAACTCTAACTCTAACTAACTCTAACTCTAACTCTAACTCTAACACTAGCTGTAGCTCTAGCTCTAATTTTAACTAACTCTGGCTCTAGCTTTAGCTCTAGCTCTAGCTCTAGCTCTAGCTCTAGCTCTAACTCTACCTCTAACTCGAACTAACTCTAGCTCTAGCACTAGCTCTAGCTCTAGGTCTAACTCTAACTAACTCTAGCTCTAGCTCTAGCTCTAACTCTAACTAAATCTAGCTCTAGCTCTAGCTCTAGCTCTAGCTCTAGCTCTAGCTCTAACTAACTCTAGCTCTAGCTCTAGCTCTAGCTCTAACTCTAACTCTAACTAATTCCAACTTTAGCTCTAGCTCTAGCTCTAGCTCTAACTCTAACTCCAACTAACCATAACTCTAAAACTAACTATAGCTATAGCTATAGCTCTTGCTCTAGCACTAACTCTAACTCTTACTAACTCTAACTCTAGCTCTAGCTCTAGCTCTAGCTCTAGTTCAACTCTAGCTCTAGCTCTAACATTAACTCTAACTAACTCTAACTCTAGTTCTAGCTCTAGCTCTAACTCTAACTCTAACTAACTCTAACTCTAGCTCTAGCTCAAACTCTATCTAACTCTAACTCTATCTATCTCTAACTCTAACTTTCTCTAACTCTAACTCTAGCTGTAGCTCTAGATAGAACTCTAACTAACTCTAGCTCTAGCTCTAGCTCTACCTCTCACTCTAACTCTAACTAACTCTAACTCTAGCTCTAGCTCTAGCTCTACATCTAGCTTTGGCTCTAGCTCTAATTCTAACTCTAACTACCTCTAACTCTATCTCTAGCTCTATCTCTAGCTCTAGCTCTAACTCTAACTCTAACTAACTCTAACTCTAGCTCTAGCTCTAGTTCTTGCTCTAACTCTAACTCTAACTAACTGTAACTCTAACTCTAGCTCTAGCACTAGCTCTAGCTCTATCTCTAACTCTAACTCTAACTAACTCTAACTCTAGCTCTAGCTCTAGCTCTAGCTCTAGCTCTAGCTCTAGCTCTAGCTCTAACTCTCTCTCTAAATCTAACGAACTCTAACTCTAGCTCTAGCTCTAGTTCCAGCTATAACTCTAACTTTAACTAACTCTAACTCTAACTAACTATAACTCTAGCTCTAGATTTAGCTCTAGCTCCAGCTATAACTCTAACTAAAAGTAGCTCTAGCTCTAGCTCTAGCTGTAGTTATAACTCTAACTCTAACTAACTCTAACTCTAGGTCTAGCTATAGCTCTCGCTCTAGCTATAGCTCTAACTCTAACTCTAACTCTAACTCTAACTCTAACTAACTCTAACTCTAGCTCTAGCTCTAGCTCTAGCTCTAACTCTAACTCTAAATCAAACTAACTCTAACTCTAACTCTAACTCTAGCTCTTGCTCTAGCTCTTGCTCTAGTTCTAGCTCTTGCTCTAACTCTAACTAACTCTAACTCTAGCTCTAGCTCTATCTCTAACTCTAACTCTAACTAGCTCTAATTCTATCTAACTCTAACTCTAGCTCTAGCTTTAGCTCTAGATCTAGCTCTAGCTCTAACTCTAACTAATACTAGCTCTAGCTCTAGCTCTAACTCTAACTATAACTATAACTAACTCTAACTCTAGGTCTAGCTCTACCTCTAGCTCTAGCTCTAACTGTAACAAACTCTAACTCTAACTATAGCTCTAGCTCTTGTTCTAGCTCTAACTCTAACTCTAACTAACTCTAACTCTAACTAACTGAAACTCTAATTCTAGCTCTTGCTCTAGCTCTAGCTCTAACTCTAACTCTAACTAACTGTAACTCTATCTAACTCTTGCTCTAGCTATAGCTCTAGCTCTACCTCTAGCTCTAGCTCGAGCTCTAGCTCTGGCTCTGGCTCTGGCTCTAGTTCTAACATTAACTCTAAATCTAACTAACTCTAATTCTAACTCTAGCTCTAGCTCTAGCTCTAGCTCTAACTCTAACTCTAAATCAAACTAACTCTAACTCTAACTCTAACTCTAGCTCTAGCTCTAGCTCTTGCTCTAGTTCTAGCTCTTGCTCTAACTCTGACTAACTGTAAATCTAGATCTAGCTCTAGCTCTAGCTCTAGCTCTAACTCTAACTTTAACTAACTCTAACTCTAACTCTAGCTACAGCTTTAACTCTAGCTTTAGCTCTAGCTCTAGCTCTTGCTCTTACTCTAACTAATACTAGCTCTAGCTCTAGCTCTAACTCTAACTCTAACTAACTCTAATTCTAGGTAAAGCTATAGCTCTCGCTCTAGCTATAGCTCTAACTCTAACTCTAACTCTAACTAACTCTAACTCTAACTCTAACTCTAGCTCTAGCTCTAGCTCTTGCTCTAGCTCTAGCTCTAACTCTAACTAACTCTAGCTCTAGCTATAGCTCTAGCTCTTGTTCTAGCTCTAACTCTAACTCTAATTAACTCTAATTCTAACTAACTGAAACTCTAACTCTAGTTCTTGCTCTAGCTCTAGCTCTAACTCTAACTCTAACTCTAACTAACTCTAACTCTAACTAACTCTTGCTCTAGCTCTAGCTCTAGCTCTAGCTCTGGCTCTAGCTCTAACACTAACTCTAAATCTAACTAACTCTAACTCTAGCTCTAGCTCTAACTCTAGCTCTAACTCTAACTCTAACTCTAACTAACTCTAGCTCTAGCTTTAGCTCAAGCTCTAGCTCTAACACTAACTAACTCTAACTCTTGCTCTAGCTGTAGCTCTAGCACTAACTCTACCTCTAAATAACTCTAACTCTAACTAACGCTAACTCTAGGTCTAGCTCTAGCTCTAGCTCTAGCTCAAGCTCTAGGTCTAACTCTAACTAACTCTAACTCTAGCTCTAACTCTAACTAAATCTAGCTCTAGCTCTAGCTCTAGCTCTAGCTCTAACTCTAACTAACTCTAGCTCTAGCTCTAGCTTTAGCTCTAACTCTAACTCTAACTAATTCCAACTTTAGCTCTAGCTCTAGATCTAGCTCTAATTCTAACTAACTGTAACTCTAACACTAACTCTAGCTATAGCTCTAGCTCTTGCTCTAGCACTAACTCTAACTCTTACTAACTCTAACTCTAACTAACTCTAACTCTAGCCCTAGCTCTAGCTCTAACTCAAACTCTAACTAACTCTAACTCTAGCTCTAGCTAAAACTCTAACTAACTCTAACTCTAACTATCTCTAACTCTAACTTTCTCTAACTCTATCTCTATCTCTAGATAGAACTCTAACTAACTCTAGCTCTAGCTCTAGCTCTAGCTCTAGCTCTAGCTCTAACTCTAACTAGCTCTAACTCTAGCTCTAGCTCTAGCTCTAGTTCTTGCTCTAACTCTAACTCTAACTCTAACTCTAGCTCTAGCACTAGCTCTAGCTCTATCTCTAACTCTAACTCTAACTAACTCTAACTCTAGCTCTAGCTCTAGCTATAACTCTCTCTCTAAATCTAACTAACTCTAACTCTAGCTCTAGCTCTAGCTCTAGCTCTTGCTCCAGTTCTAGCTCTTGCTCTAACTAACTCTAACTCTAGCTCTAGCTCTAGCTCTAAATCTAACTAACTCTAACTCTAACTAACTCTAACTCTAACTACAGCTCTAGCTCTCGCTCTAGCTCTAACTCTAAGTAACTCTAGCTCTAGCTCTAGCTCTAGCTCTAGCTCTAGCTCTAGCTCTTGCTCTAGCTCTAACTCTAACTCTAACTAACTCTAACTCTAACTCTAACTCTAACTCTAACTAACTCTAGCTCTAGCTCTAACTAACTCTAACTCTAGCTCTACCTCTAGCTCTAGCTCTAACTCTAACTCTAACTAACTCTAACTTTAGCTCTAGCTCTAGCTCTAGCTCTAGCTCTAACTCTAACTAACTCTAGCTCTACCTTTAGTTCTTGCTCTAACTCTAACTCTAACTAACTCTAACTCTAGCTCTAGCTCTAGCTTGAACTCTAACTCTAACTCTAACTAACTCTAACTCTAACTCTAGCTCTAGCTCTAGCTCTAGCTCTAACTTTAACTCTAACTCTAACTAACTCTTACTCTTACTCTAGCTCTTGCTCTAGCTCTAGCTCTAACTCTAACTTTAACTAACTCTAACTCTAACTCTAGCTATAGCTTTAACTCTAGCTTTAGCTCTAGCTCTAGCTCTAGCTCTAACTCTAACTCTAACTCTAACTAACTCTAACTCTAGCTCTACCAGAAACTCTAGCTCTACCTCTAGCTCTAACTCTAACTAACTCTAGCTCTAGCTCTAACTCTAACTCTAACTAACTCTAACTAACTCTTGCTCTAGCTCTAGCTCTAGCTGTAGCTCTATCTCTATCTCTATCTCTATCTCTAGCTCTAGCTCTAGCTCTAGCTCTAGCTCTAGCTCTAACTCTAACTAACTCTAACTCTAGCTCTACCAGAAACTCTAGCTCTACCTCTAGCTCTAACTCTAACTGACTCTAGCTCTAGCTCTAGCTCTAGCTCTAACTCTAACTAATTCCAACTCTAGCTCTAGCTCTAGCTCTAGCTCTAACTCTAACTCTAACTAACTGTAACTCTAACACTAACTCTAGCTATAGCTCTAGCTCTTGCTCTAGCACTAACTCTAACTCTTACTAACTCTAACTCTAACTAACTCTAACTCTAACTCTAGCTCTAGCTCTAGCTCTAGTTCAAACTCTAGCTCTAGCTCTAGCATTAACTCTAACTAACTCTAACTCTAGCTCTAGCCCTAGCTCTAGCTCTAACTCAAACTCTAACTAACTCTAACTCTAGCTCTAGCTCAAACTCTAACTAACTCTAACTCTAACTATCTCTAACTCTAACTTTCTCTAACTCTATCTCTAGCTCTAGATAGAACTCTAACTAACTCTAGCTCTAGCTCTAGCTCTAGCTCTAGCTCTAGCTCTCACTCTAACTCTAACTCTAACTAGCTCTAGCTCTAGCTCTAGCTCTAGCACTAGCTCTATCTCTATCTCTAACTCTAACTCTAACTAACTCTAACTCTAGCTCTAGCTCTAGCTATAAGTCTCTCTCTAAATCTAACTAACTCTAACTCTAGCTCTAGCTCTAGCTCTAGCTCTAGCTCTTGCTCTAGTTCTAGCTCTTGCTCTAACTCTAACTAACTCTAACTCTAGCTCTAGCTCTAGTTCTAGCTCTAACTCTAACTTTAACTAACTCTAACTCTAACTAACTATAACTATAGCTCTAGCTTTAGCTCTAGCTCCAGCTCTAACTCTAACTAATACTAGCTCTAGCTCTAGCTCTAGCTCTAGCTCTAGCTGTAGCTCTAACTCTAACTAACTCTAACTCTAGGTCTAGCTATAGCTCTCGCTCTAGCTATAGCTCTAACTCTAACTCTAACTAACTCTAACTCTAACTCCAGCTCCAGCTCTAGCTCTAGCTCTAGCTCTAGCTCTAGCTCTAGCTCTAACTCTAACTCTAACTCTAACTAACTCTAACTCTAGCTCTAGCTACACTCTAGCTCTAGCTCTAGCTCTAGCTCTAACTCTAACTAACTCTAACTCTAACTAACTCTTGCTCTAGCTGTAGCTCTAGCTCTAGCTCTGGCTCTAGCTCTAACTCTAACTCTAACTAACTCTAACTCTAACTATCTCTAACTCTAGCTTTAGCTCTAGCTCTAGCTCTAGCTACCTCTAACTCTAACTCTAACTCTAGCTCTAGCTCTAGCTCTAACTCTAACTAACTCTAACTCTAGCTCTAGCTCTAGCTCCAGTTCTAACTCTAACTCGAACTAACTCTAATTCTAGCTCTAGCTCTAATGCTAACTAACTCTAGCTCTATCTCTATCTCTAGCTCTAGCTCTAGCTCTGACTCTAACTCTACCACTATCACTATTTCTTTGTCTCCTTCATCTCCTCTTCCTCCTCTTCCTTGTCTTCTTCTTTCCCTCCTCCTCTTCTTACTTCTCCTCCTTCTCCTCCTTTTCCTCTTAAGAAAATATATTATAAGACTGAGACTCTTCAAATAGAGTATACTGTGGGTCTCCTAGGCTGGATTGTAAATGTTCACAATGATTTTTTCCTAGTTTTCAGGATTGAACCCAGGCCTTCATGCTCACACAGGAAGCATTTTACTGACTCACTATTTCTCCAGCTCAACACTCAGAATCTTTGAAGTATCCCAGATATAAATGCTGCACTTTTACAAATAGCTGTTTTCATTGTTATAGCACTGAATTGGGTGCACATTAACTTGTTCATTTGGGGATTATAAAATTAAGAATTAAAACGATAAGGTCACCAGTTTTAGGACTCAGTAATCCAGCCAATCTACTCTTTGTGATGATTAATTTTTGTTGTCAAATACATGGATCTGGAATCAAAATTAAAATACAAGCTACCAGAAATGTCCCTGAGGGATTTATTTTTAAAATCAAATTACTAAAGCAGAAAGACTTATCCTAAATTTTGATGGCCCCTTCTGATAGCAGCCCAGATAAAACAACATGGAAAAAGAAAAAAAACTGATTTTTGCCTGATTATGCTTATTTTGTCTGAAAAGTTCATCTACATTTTTACTGTGACTCTTCTTCACTGATAAAAGAGGGCAATTTCTTCAGCCTTCAAACATAAACTGAAGACCAACAGATCTCCAGTATTTTATAGGCCTCCAACCTCATAGACTGAGCAACATGAATATTGGTCTCAGTTTTCTTGGTACTTTCATTTTCTTGGGATGTGGAGATTGGACTGACATCTCTGAAGATAGTAGATGTGTGCTCTACCTATGATGTGCATCATGTAGTCTTCCTTACGGTTGACCCCTTGCTCATCTTTCTTCTATATTATTCTGAATCTAATTTGAATAGAAAGATGTTTTGAGAAACCAAATGTATTTAGTTATTTGGGAATTTATCCATCCATCCATCCATCCATAAGTATACACACACACACAGTCGGGCAGTGGAAGGTTATCCTGGTTCTTGGGTTGTGGGTATTCAGCTACGCCCCCAGAACCCAGGCTCCTGACACAAGGTCTAATCTCCATTCAACCTGCACCCTTCCTTCATGTAGGGCACAGGTAGAGGGCATGATTGACAGGCCTCAGGCCCTAGAGAGATGTACATACTAATGAGGTACCTGAAGGCCAGAGGGTGGAGTCAATTAAGCATTCCTCCCCAGCCCCTTCCCCCTCTTTCCCTCCCTATTTAACTCAGGACTGCCCTGGGTTTTACATCCAGATCCATCCAACATCCGTCATGTCAACAAACCCATTTTGGAAACTCATGTTGTTGGGGCTGTGTCGTGAGGAACCATGGAGCCACAGCAGCCAGGCCTATCTTCCCCCTGGAGGAACCCAGAGCATTCCCAGCCAACTACACACAGCCTGGCATGAGGAACCCTGCAAGTCTCCAGCCACAATTACCTACAGCTGGTACAACCAACATGGACCACGAACACCCACAAGTCTACAAGAATCGTCCTGGCTGAGTCTGCTAAGCAGGTAACTTCCCATGAGGCTTGACACCAGAGGTCTCTCTTCTCATCGCACCCCTCCTGCGCCTGTCCCTGCTAAAATCAGGCTGAGTTTGTTCCCTGCCCAAGTGCGAGCCCTGTTTCCACTTGGTGCCATGTGAGCACGCTTGCTTTGCTTCTGCTCCTCTGGGGTAGACCCAGCCTCCCTGAGACATCCAACCTTGACAAAAGATGTCTTGACCAACGTGAAACTCGATTACCCATGCAACCAAGCAAGTACAGTAACCTATCTCCCGTGGGGTGCTGCCAGAGCCTCTTTCTTCTCCCCTCACCCTCATTTCTCTCAGCTGTGGGCTAGCTGGTCGCACTCCCACATGCCCCATCTCAGTCCTTCCTCAGCCTCTCGGTGGTCTGAGAGACCAAGGGTCTGAGACCAGCCGATCCATATAGATAGATAGATAGATAGATAGATAGATAGATAGATAGATAGATGATAGATAGATAGATAGATCCCTCCTGTATAGCTGCTCTCATGATTCCTATGAGGATTTGAAAAAAAACCAAATGTCCTCCATAAACTCAAGCATTTGGATATTTGATATCAGTTGGTAGTGCTGTTTTAGATCCTTTTGAAGTATGATCTTGTTGCAAGAAGTACATCACTCAGGGTAGATGTCAAAAAAGAATCTATGGCCTTGGTGCACTTCCTATTTGCTTTCTATTATTTGTGCTTGGGATTGGTGATGTGATCTCTCAGCTTTCTGTTCCTGCCACTATGCCTGTCAATTGCTGCCATCCCTCTCTGTCATGATTGACTTCCATTTCTTTGGAGCTGTAAAGAAAAGCAAACTATTCTAAGTTGTCATGTTCCTTGTATTTTAACACAGCAAAACAGAAGTAACTAATGCACACCTTCACTTACCAATTCTTCCCTACCATATGTGTTCTTTTATAAACCCACTGACTCGATTTAATGACACCAGTATATGAATGAGTATTGGGCCACCTGGTAGAACATGGGTAGACAACCAATAGTTACATCCTTGTAGAAAACTTACTTTTCATTCACCAGCAACCAATAACCAATAGCTCTTCTATTAGTAATGAACACTTGATTGACAGTTTTGTGTGAAATTGCTGATGTAAATTTTATTTTCTCATTGCTGATAATTTGAAGTTCATATTAGGTACTGGAGTTTCATGAAACTTTTATATCTTCTCTCTAAACTTTAAGTATATGTGCTCTGTATTTAATCCCTTGAAGTAGATATTATTTCTCAGGAACGGGTCATCTTGTTTTTGAGATAGGATCTCTCCCAGACCTGTACTTTCTAAGTAGTTATATGAACTGACTGACTAGTAAATCTTAAAGATCAGCCTCTCTCTACCTCAGCAGTGGCTAGGATTATAATCATGACCTACCACACCAAGTGAATTAAACTGCATGATACACACTATATAAATTAAGCTGTCACTCCAGATTTCCTCATTTCTAGTGCTAATGAAAAATCCTGTAATAACAAATCCTACATCACAGAGTAACAGACTTTTGTTTTCTACAGAACTGACATGTAGGCAAACATACTATTGAAGATACATACTGATCTTCCTTTTGTGGAAACATTTCCATTCCCACAATGTTGGTCTAGCCCTATAATGCCTTACTGCAAGTCCTGACTTCTTTTTCATTGTCCCAGGGTACATTACACCCTCCTCAAATCAAACACTAAGAAGGTTGCAGTTGGCAATCATCCATTAGTTTTGTGACATGTTGCTAATTAGACTACAATTGATGTTTACACCATTTCATAGGAACTATGGAAATATTGATCTGTCTTCTTATTGTAGGTCTAAACACCTTTACAGAGGATCTCTATTTTAAATTTCATTACAAGAAGAACATCTAGCTTCAGGCATAGCAAAATGAATTATATTAGTTACATTTTTTTTTTACTGTTATGATAAAACACCATGACCAAAGGCAAATTAGGGATGACATCATTTATTTTGACTTATGGTTCGAGAGTAAGTATGGATATATCATGGTGAGCGGTAATGTACCACAGGGCAGGCATAGAGGCAGATACAGGGAGCTGAGAGATCACATTTTTAATTATGAACATGAAGCAGAGATAACAAACTGGAAGTAAGATGATGCTGTGAGTTCTCAAGTGTCACCCTTCAGTGACATACTTCATCTATCAAGGCTCTGTTACTTAAACCTCCACAAACAGTACAAGTAACTAGTGACAAATCTTCAAATAAATGAGGCTCAAGAAGCATTTTTATTCAAACCATCATGTTTCGTTCTCTGGCCCCCAAAGGCTCGTGAGCATATCATAATACATAATGCACATAGTCCAGCATCAAACATCTCTGCAGATATTCACAGTCACTAACATCCTGTCTCTCACATATATTTGACCTGTCACTGTCTCCCTCAAATCATGCCACATCTATTGAAATCTTTTGCAAGGACACATTTTCTTGTCTTAATACTTTAAACAACCACATCTTTTCAAGTATCATTGGCAAAAACAAATATCAACATGTGTATATCGAAAGTATAGGAAATATATTGTAAATAGTTAGCAAAATGACATTGTTTGCAAAGAGACACCATGACAAAAATGACCTATAGATAAAAGAGTTTACTGGAGTTTCTGGTTTTAATGGTCAGAAACCATCATGGTAGAAAGCATAGCAACAGGCAGGTAGGCATGGAACTAGAGCAGTAGCTGAGAGTTTATATCTGATGTACAAGCAGAATGCTGAGAGGGAGCTAACTGTGAATGGTGTGAGCTTTTCAAATATCAAAGCCCATCTTCAGTGACCCAGTTCCTCCAGTAAGTCCACTCCTCCTAATCCTTCCCAAATAATTCCACAAAGCATTGGTAATTTAGAGCTTATGAAGGCTGTTCTAATTCTGTCCACTACAGTCATGTTATTACATGCTATCACATATCACATCCACAGTTGACCTGGGAAGAGAAAACAGGAAGTTGACAGGATGAAAGCATAATATAAAATGAAAACACAACATATGCTATAGTAAAAATTTATACTCAATCCAGAGTTTCTACCATACCTTTTATCATTCAGTTCCCAGATAAAAGACACAAGTTTTGTATTTTTAATAAGACTTTAATACACTAGAGCTGAGCAGATATCTACCCTCTAAGGTATTATATCTACTTCCCTACCAATAACCCCAAGTTATAACTAGCTATGTTCCATCTAGGCTGTTCTTTACTCCAGTTGGCAAGCCCTTATGACCATGTTTTCATAACTGATCATGTTTTTATACCTCACTTACCCTATGGAGTCTGTGCTCTCTCCATCTCTTCTCTCTCCTCCTCTGGTCTCTCCTCAGCTCCAAGCCCAGGAGCCCAAGTCCCATCTGTCTTCTGCCCAGCTATAAGCTATAGACGCCTTTATTTAAAAATCAGGAATAACTTGAGGGGCAAGGTTACATAGCATCACTTGTGGATATGTGCATTTTCTCATCCTTGTGAGCAACCATGCCTCAACAAACAATGAAAGCAGGACTTGAGACTGTATAAGTGCAGTGTAAACTCAAACACTCCTGCTGCTGTAAGCTTTAATTCTGCTTTGATCAGGGAGAGGATAGGCACTTTAAAATTTTTTCTCTCATATATTTGTTTATTTATTCATTGTTCCATTTTAGAAGGTCATTGGTGAATGAAAACTTTATATTCTTTCTTTATGTCCTGCAAATAATTTACTGTACAGCATAAAATAAATTCAAGTACATGCTGACCTTTACCTCACATCTGTCTCTTAGGGAGTTTCAGGATGAATCCATCCAGCTTAAAATTTTATAACCAGACAGAGCTTTAAGGATGATTTAGGTCTTTCCACTTTACTTCATAACATATATTTATGTCTATAACAGAAAACACAGGAGGCTTGAGTTATATCTATTGGGTCATATCATAGCAATTTGGTAAAAAATATATATATATAAGAAGGTAGAAGAAACCATTGTTTACATTTGTTATTGGATTTCTTTCTCAGTAGAAAAGTTTCAGTCTTGGTGGATAGAAATTGTTACATACCAGAAAAAAAAAAAAAAAAACATGTCAACCACAGTAGTCATGAGGAGTGAAAAATCAGGGACTAGGAGGGTAAATCAGGTTGTAAAGTGCTTCTCATGAAATCATGAAGATATGAGTTTGATCCCCACATAATAAGCCAGATGTAGACTCTAATTACATTTCTGGGAATGTGGATATGGATAGATTTCTGGATAAGCTACTGGCAGGTCAGCTTATCCCTGTCAGCACATTCTGAGTTCAATGAGAAATTTTGTAGGTGGAATTTTCTGTTTCTGAGATTGTGGGTCTCAGGCACATGCCACATCATGCCATGATGATAAAGAAGGAAGAAGAAGAAGAGGAGGAAGAGAAAGAGGAGGAGGAGAAAGAGGAGGAGGAGAAAGAGGAGGAGGAGGAAGAGGAGGAGGAGGAAGAGGAGGAGGAGGAAGAGGAGGAGGAGGAAGAGGAGGAGGAGGAGGAGGAAGAGGAGGAGGAGGAAGAGGAGGAGGAGGAGGAGGAAGAGGAGAAGAATATAAAAGAAACCAATTTGTCTCAATTTAGTGTATAGTCCAACTTTAAATGACAAGAAACAGAAATTTGCATATATCTCTAGAGGTGGTAAAACACTGAAAAAACCCTGCAGGTCAAGACATCACTTCTTGCTGAAACCCGTAATTTTTAAGTTAAAAAGGAGAGTTATATCCTCAAAGGTAGAAAACAAATACAGATTTTATGAATGCACATCTTACCATTTAGATGTGAATGAATCTTTGAATAAACTTCTTGGTTAGAAATCTTTCTCATCTTTCTGAAATACAAACCTATTAAGTTCATCAGAAGTTCTTGTTTCTATAAATTAGAGCACCTCCTTAAGCTCCAATGATAAAAAATGGACACCACTAGACTTCCTCTCTCAGCAAAAAGGCTTTAGGTACAGAGTATGTAAAATTAACTTCCTTCCACTTTGCTAAATGCATTGGCTGTGCTAGAAGAAGACTAGAGTTGCAGAGAACTCTCTACCAACTCAGGGTCCCCAGGTCTCACAATTACTTACCCAGTGTCTCAGTGTGGCTCTGTGTGTGTGTGTGTGTGTGTGTGTGTGTGTTCTGTGTGATGGGGAGAGATGGAGACAGAGATACAAAAAGAGAAAGAGAGAAAGGTATACATGCAATGTGTATACAAATGTGCATCCATAATTGAGCACAAAAAGCATAGCAGAGAATTGTGTGGTGTGGCCATGTGTCCTACTCTATAGCCCTCTGCCAGATTACATTGAACCATGGTCATTCATTGGCCTTTCAGTTATCCTGGTGACCAGAAAGTCCCAGTAATTTTCCTGGATCTGCTCCACACATCCATGGGGTTACAGGCATTCAGACAGCAACTCCAAACTTTTTCTGAGGCAGGCCTAAAATTTCCTTATCATACTTCTAAAGAGATCTTAACACTGTAGCTAATATTTCCTCTGGCGCAACTCTGATGGAAGAAACTCAACAATGCAGTACAAGCACATGCTTGCAATTTCAGATCAGCATACTGACTTTAAGTGAGAGGTTCTAGCACACAGCGACTCTAGAATACTCAGACTTTAACATCAATGCTGCTGGGCTAATAAGAAGCTTATCAATGAGCTCTGGACTCTGTGAAACAAAATGAGATACTTCAGTTAACAAGAAAAACAAATGATAAATAATTGGGAAACATGTACAAAGATCTTGAGACTTGTTAGAAAACAACATCACAGCTTTTCTCAGTGATACAAAAATTTAGCTCACCAGCACTCCATAGGGGTGGTTTTAGTCATACATGATAATAGCACAGAATAGAAAGTTCTTCCACTTGAGAGAATTTGTACATGCTGCCTGTTGGCAGGGAAGTATATATCTTTCTCTGAGTTTCTATGATTCATGCTTTCTCTCAAATCACAGGGATCTTTTGATATTCTGTGTTTACGTATCTTTCCATACTGTTATGAATCTGTAATGGACAAGCAATTCTTATGAGGATTATGTCACAACAAAAATCAATGATTCTCTAGATTATTCTTCTGTAAGTTTTTTGCTGTACACACTAGAACTATTGAAGATGTCATGAATACCTCTCTCATTTATACATTAAAAATAAAATTTTATTAAAATTATATCCTTGCACAGGTGAGAAGGCTCAGGGTGCAAAGTGTTTGCTGTCCAAGTGTGGTGCATGGAATTTGGATTTTTCAGAACTTACTGTGTCCTGCCCGTACTGCCCAGCTTTGTGGGCCAAAATGTTGCGGCCTGCTCTGCTCTACGCTTGGTGGCCACTGTGTCTTGGCCCAAGCTGCCGCTCAGGTCCGAGGGTCAGGATCTAGCGAGAGAGAGATTGGGGATAAAGGGGAAGAGATGCAAAGAATGGAGACAAGACAGAAAGTCTGATCAAGTCTCGTTTATTGAAGGGAATTCTGAGGTATTTATACACTTTTGCCACGTGCCTTGTAGGCGCGTGGATTCCACGTGCCTTGCAGGTGTTGATATGATGTGAGCCTTACAGGCGTCTATAGCGTGGACAGCACGTGCACCGCAATGCCTTGCAGGCATGGATAGCACATGTGCCTTATAAGCATGTATGGCGTAGATAGCACGTGGACAGCATGGTGAACTGCATGCCTTGCAGGCGTGGCTACCACGTGCGCCTTGCAGCTGGGGGCAGTAAACAGCAACACAAAATATGTGGGATAGCAGAGTGTGCTTCAGCTGTTGTAGGCTATTGAAAACCAAATCTTTCGCCAGGGTATATGGTTCCAGATGGCTGCAAAGATAATCTAGCCGCTTTCTGCTAAAATCGGTTCCCAACATTACTGTAGATGCTGGCAAGCCTTAAGGATTGCAGGTTATCCCAATGCTGGGGTGGCAGAGAGAAAAGATGCCCAGAGCAGGATGGGTATCAAAACTCTGCAGAATGGTGAGTTCTGGGTAGTTAGAGACTTTGCTTTGAAGTGTACAGTGGAGAGCAATCAATAAAAATAACCCACATCAAGCCAGTACAATGAATGAACCCATACATATGCATGTTATGGATCTTTGGACATGAGAGTCTGCATTAAACATTTTTCATACTATGACAAATATTTAACAAACATACAACTCTAATGCCTCTTATGCTACATCTATAATCAGTGGTTTCATATTTATTAAACCGTGCAAAGAGCTGAGTTCAGGTGCTAACATAGAGCAAGAGGAGCAGATTCCACTCACGTAGCTGAGACTGACTCAGGTCAGACAGCTTGAACAGACACCTGGGAAAAGTAGCTGAAGCTACTTTTCCACAGAGGCATGTGTAAGGCATATGAAGCAAATACCCTTTCTCTTTCAACCCCAAACTCCATGCTTCTGAATTTTGAATATTCAAGCAGAATAATAACAGAGTAAAATAGCTTAATTAAAAATAGTTTTCAATGCGGTTGGGGAGATGTGCTTCTTTTGCAGAGGACCTGAGTTCAGTTCTCAGTACTCATTTCATACAGCCCACATGTAATTCTGGCTCCAAGGGATCTGTTACTTCTGACCTCCGTAGGCATCTGCACACATCTGTGCAAAGTGCCCTTATTTACACACACATAACTGAAAAATTGATAAAAATTAGAGATAACCTCCTCCAACACAAACCACCTTCAACACAAACATGAACACATACATAATCACTTGGAGAATCTAAAATTTGTTCTATACAATAAAATCTGACAGATTTTTACTGCTCTTAGACACTGTTTCCCTCAATTTCTGCCATTGTTTTACTATTTCAACTCACTTTGAGTCTGTAGTTTTGGAGAATAGAAGTAAATCACTTGTACAGTGTACACCATTAATTTGATTTTTAGAACTTCAACTTAAAACAGTATTTTAAAGGATGCATGAAATTTTTCAGTTTTCTGATAAAGAAAAAACAGAACACAGTTTAGTGAGTTGCTTAACTGATCATAAATAATGGTTGAATTATTTTTTATTGGATATTTTATTTATTTATATTTCAGATGCCATCCCATTTCCCCTCCCTAAAACCTCCCATGCAATCCCCCTCCTCCTTTTTTCTTTTATACTTTTTGCTTTTATATTTTCATTACACGCAAGTATTAAGGTCAGTTCTAGGTTGAGGAACTAGCAATACAATAGATGCAAATAGTCAAAGAACAAGCAAGGCAATAAACAAAATTCTGTGAACACTCCAGTGATCACTGTTTCTAAGGGCTGATGAGGATGACCAAAATATCTGAGCCAACTTTCCTGTCTTAGCCCAAAGTCATTTTCATGTCTGAAGCCTACTTCCTTGAAAGAATCTGACATTAGGCTAGAACAAAGAAGTAATTTCAGGCAGAAATCTAAATCTTAGGCTAGAAATGGTTGAATTCCATCACTATTAGTTTCATGGCTAAGTGTTTAAATTATTTGATACAGCTAAGCCTCACTTCTCTTATCACAGTCATAGAGATAATAATTCCTGCTGGGCAGGCTGTTAAGGAGATTGTAAGGATGTCTATGAATTACTTATTAGTTTGGTTTGCATGGTTAATCCTTGATATACATATGCATTATAATGGTTATATCAGAATACAACATCTCAGAACAAATTAGAAGATACAAATGAAAATTAACCTTGGAACTTCCATCAGATGCAAATAAACTTTGTGGCACATATTATACCACAAACAGAGTCCTAGAATATAATAAGTCTGTGTTCTAACCTTTTTGATCAGAAGTTCTCAACCTGTAAGTCAGTCATGACCCCTTTGAGAACCAAAAGTCCCTTTCATAGGGGCTGTGTTAGACCATTGAAAAACACAGATATTTACATAAACATTCATAACAGTAGGAAAATCAAACTTACGAAGTAGCAATGAAAGTAATTTTAAGGCTGGGGGTCAATACAACATAGGAATTGTATTAAAGGGTCACAGCATTAGGAAGGTTAAAACTACTGTCTTAGATCCACTCACCTCCAAGAGCAAAAAACATAAAGAAAAAGTAAGAATGTTCATAAAAGAAAAATTTTTTCTTGTCTTTAATGTATTGACATGAATATTATGCTTAGTGAAGCCAGAATCAGGGGAAGAGGTATGTCTGATTAAAACCTGTTGATCAAATAGTTGTTAGGTTATTGGATATCTTAGTGTTTCTCTCACTGTGGCAAAAGACCATGACCCAAAAGCAAGTTGGAAAAGGGGAGTTTATTTGTCTTATGCTGCCATATCAATGTTCATTGTTGAAAGAAGTCAAAGCAGGAACCTAAACAGAGCAGGAACCTGATGGAAGAAGCTGATACAGAAGCCATGGAGGAATGTTTACTGGTTTATTTTCATGGGCTGGTCAACCTGCTTTCTTACAGAACCCAGGGCCATCAACCAAGGAATGGCACTACAATAGGTTAAGCTCTCCCACATCAAGAACTAATTAAGAAAATGCCTTACAGCTGTATCTTATGAAGGCATTTTCTTAATTAAGGTGCTGGTCATTCAGATATCTCTAGTTTGTTTGTCAATTTGACACAAAATTAGCCAGCACCATGGCTCTCCCTGTTCTGACTCTGCAAGAAAGCTCTGAAGTTCATAATGGTTAATGGAACAATCAGTTCCCAATAAATAGTGGGGCATTTCATCATGCATAGTTGTGTCTAAGGCACTCCAGAACTGTCACATCCAAGGTGTCAGCCAACTTACAAATACCACTGGTATCTGTGAGGAATTTGTGGTACAAGCTGACTGACAGCAGGATGCCGCAGTTAGTCTTTCAGCACTCACCCTTGCAAAGGAACAGATGGGTTAGGAAATGTAGGTTTTAGTAATGTCCTTCTCCAATGCATATATGTAGTATAAAGTAGAGCAACCTCCCTCCCTAAAAAGTAAAGCAGATAAAATAAACAGGATTGATTGAGCTCTATAGGCAAAGCCCTTTTTTAGGACATAAAAATCCCTGGGTTCAATCCCAGAACCACATGAATCATTCACAGTAGTGGACACCTGTAATATAAGCACTTAGAAATGTGGTTAGAGAGATCAGAAGTCCAAGGTCATCCTCACCTACATAGTGAGTCTGTGTTCAGCCTGGCTACAAAATGAAGGCATAGCTGGCAAGCATTTCCTCTGCTTGAGGGCCTTGTGAGGAGTCAGTGCTTTTTAACTAAAGCAATTTCTAATCCTCATTACAGGGCAACACTCAGTTTCCAACTGACACCTTAATTATCAGTAAATTCCTTTCCAGGTGCCAGTTGACAGCTAATTGAGGTGACAAAAAGTAAATAGAATGTCAACTGGAACAGCTGCTTAGCTGTTCTTCAACAACAAGAACCACCATATGCAATTCTTAGATCCAAGAATGAGGATGAGGGGGGCTTGATGAGATTCTCAGCAATAGAATTTCATTCAGCCATATGAAAAATAAAATATGAGTTAGTCACAAAAGTAGATGGATCTTGAAAAAGCATTATAAGAGAGGTAACTCAGATTCAGAAAAGTCAGTGCCTAGTGTTCTCCTATATGAATTCTAGCTTTGACTGTTTACATACACATTTAACACTGGGTGTAACTGCAAGATAGATCTATAATAAACACTATTTAGTAAACTGTCAAGTGCTTCTTGAGCTTGTAACTTGACTCTGTAAGAGAGGAGGCACTCCCTTTGCTTGTATGATTTGTCATACCAAGCCCATTCCTTGTCTGTACTCCCTTTCCTGGGTCAAGTTCACACTCTGTCTCTACAATGAGAAGGAAAGACAAAAAAACAATTCTCTCAACTTCAGTGAGAAGAACTTGTAAAGAAACCATTTTCAACAAAGAATATTATTTATTTTAAGACATAAAAATGTCTTTCATGGGACAGGAAACGCATCAGGGAAAAGACTCCTATTTAGGAACTCCAACATAACTGCTTCTTCAATTATTTCTGATGTGTTTACAAAAAGATAAAGAGAGGGGAGTTATGTTCTATGGAGGTGTGGTGAGGTATGGGGGAAGAGGGTATCTCAGTGGGCCCATGCCAAGGCATCCCTTCTCCCTGGGGGACCAGGCACAGGACAATATAGTATAGAATAGAGTTAATTCAGAGCATGGGGAGGGGAGTCAAGAGGGTAGTAGAGGCAGAGAGAGGCAGAAAGAGTAAAGAAGTAGAGGCAGGCCATGAGCAGGTGGAAGGAGAGGGGGAATGAAATGGGGAGAGAAGGGAGGGAGGGAAGCAAGGAAAGAGCAAGAAAAGAGCAAGAGAGCAAGAGAGCAAGAGAGCAAGAAAGGACAAGCAGCCCCTTTTATAGTGGGTCAGGCCTACCTGGCTATTGCCAGGTAACTGTGGGGAGGAGCATACTTGAATGTTACCAGGTAACTGTGGGGGAGGGGGAGTTTAGACAGATTGCTAACAATTTCTTTCTGGATATTCTGAGTACCTTATTGTTGTTGCATTTGTGTGTGTGTGTGTGTGTGTGTGTATGTGTATGCTCTTCCTTCTGCATTTCATTTGATGATGTTTCCTGTCTAGGGTGTCTATTTATTTGTTCTGTGGTGTTTGTTCTTTTAATTTTGCTTCCTATATGCTTAATAAACTCACTCATTCAAAGCCCAAAGTGCTACTATCATAAACCATTCTCCCGACTTTTTAGAGAAATGTCAGTCATGTAACCAAAAATGGGAAGGGGATGAGGAGGTTGAATGTGTTGATGAAGAGTAGAGCACAGAACCAGATGTGATGCTGCTGTGAGTGGAAAGGATGGGGGACAAAAGTGGGGGGGGAGGAGGTCCAACACATTACACAAGAAAACATGTATGAAATTCTAGTAATTTACATTCCAATAAGTTAAATTTAAAAAGAGAAAATGTTCCATTGATTATTATATTTCATGCCACTGGTGTCGACACTGTGCCTGGAATGTAACCATTCTTAAGGATATCCTAACAGTTTCCTTCACTGGTCATTCATGACAATTTAGTGGACACCTCATTGCCACTAAAACTTGTGCAAAGATTAAAGATTAGCCTTACAAATGTTTTGAGGCTTTGAGATTGCACAATGGTAGAGTTCTTTCCTATCATCTATAAGGTTCTGATTTTAATCCCCAGAACCACAAAATATAAAGCTAAGTATTAGAAGATGGAGCTTATCTAATAGGTAAGGGCAATTGCTGTACAAGCCTGATCACCTACATTCAGTTCCCAAACTGACATGATAGAAAGAATCAAGTTCTACAAGCTGTCTTCTTACCTATATACATGTGCCATGGTGGGCACACTCACAAATTCAAATATAAACACCTGCAGGTATACGTAGCCCAAATAAACAAGTAGATTTAATAGAATAATTTTTTAAAAGAATGTCTGTGCTACTTCCCTAATTTTTTGCTTCACTCACAATTAACCTTTGTCCTAATGAGGAACAATGCTGTAACAGATTTGGCTGCAACGAATGCTTCTATGAACAAGGCTGCAGCACTCAGCCTCTCTTATCTTGCACAGCAGCACAAAGCAGAAATCATGACTAGGTTGTTTTTCAGCCCATTCAGTGGAATGAAACTTATCATAAATCACATATGAGCATTTAAGATTACTAAAATCATAATCACTGCTCTTCTGCTACCAGCTTCCCATAGGAATAGGATACGGTGACCCTCAGGGAAGCACAAAGACAGCACAACACAAGGCTTAAAACCAGTCTGATTTATGTGAAGTTATTACTGCTCATTTCATCTGCTCCTGGCGTACTGTCCATTGTGTATCTCCTTCACTTTTGGTGACCCAGAGTTTAAATTAATTCCCCATACATATGACCTGTGATTTAATACTGAACACCTATGAATAAATCACATTAGAAAGCACAGTTAACTATCATTTTGAAGGTACTAAATTCAACTAGTTTTAGATGACCTCTGAGCAAACATGAATATAACTCGACTTTAAATGGGCCTCAGTGGTAACTGCATACATCCAAATTTTGAAGTTTATTTTTTTTATTCAAGTGATTATATGAAATAATCTCACTGTTATATGAAGAAATCAGGGATCTGAATGATTTTGTAATATTAGGGAATGTTTTGACAATGTGCAAGTAACAGTGAGAAGATCTTGATTTGATTTCTAATATTATTTTCTATGGTTACAGTAAAGCAATAATGATTGGTTGCCCTGATCACATCGACATGTCTACATATCTTGTGTTCACTTTAGCCTCAAAACAGAGCTCCTGGGTTAAAGTGGATATCACTCAGTCAATAACGAGCTTGCAACATAAAGTTGAATACCCAGAACTCATAAAAGAGTTAGGTGTAATGGAAATTTTTTTGAGAAATCAGTTAGCTCCAAGTGAAAGTGGGTAGCAATAAAGGAAGATGTCCAATGTGATCCTCTGATTCACATATATCTGCAGACACATATAAACACACACCTGCACACACAGATACACAAACATACATCCCTACAGACACATACACACATACAACATACAGCCCTGCACACACACACACACACACACACACACACATACAGAGAGGGGGGAGGGATGGAGGGAGGGTGGGAGAGTGTGTGTGTGTGTGTGTGTGTGAGAGAGAGAGAGAGAGAGAGAGAGAGAGAGAGAGAGAGAGAGAGAGAGAGAGATGCTCTGTGTTTAACATCAACATCCACTTACAGAATATAACTGAAAATGATCTGGAAAGATCTCTTGGAGATTTTTACTGACAGATACTGTGAGTTATTAGAAGTCAAAGGTACAACATCAGGTTTAGTCAACCAAACTTCAAGTAATGCAAGTTTAAAAATAGAAATAACAGAATAATGGATGTTGCAATACAATAGAGACAGTGCAAAACAAGTGTTAGCTTTGTTCTCATGTTGTAAGATTTGTTGATTTGTTCATTCTTTTACTGATGGACAAGTTAAATATTATGGGTTTATCTAGTTGTATATGTTTAAGAGAAAGAGACACTTTAAAATGTGTTACAGCATGCTCAGGATTGCATTGAATTAAATCATCAAGCAGGTGTTTCTAGCACAGCAAATTAATTGATTGTTCACCCCTTTCACTGTGATTTTATTTCCTTCTTAAGGATTGCAGTAAATCCTTACAGAACTTAAGTCACTTCCTTACCATCGAACCTCTCTCAATCTGAACACAGTTATTTGAACCAATGTTAATTTAACTTCAACTTTGTATTCATGTCCCTGCCCTATCTATTGTTCCTTAGTTTTACAGCCAATGATTGTATCATTGCAAACTTCTCATTACTGCTTTATTCAGCTTTATTTTGAATTTAGGAGGTACACAGACATGTTTCTATAGATTTCTGTACCACATTCTCTGTTTTATCATGAGTTTACTTTAGAATTGTGCTGTTTATTTCTTCATTGGGATCCAAACAAATGTAGTCGGTTCTGTCTTCCTATATCCCATGTTCCCCAGACCCCACCCTAACCTTTTTTTTCTCTTTCCCTAATTCCCAGTTGTGACTTTAAAAAAATTAATTATTTGCAGATCCAATTTTATCTTCTTTGAATCAAAGATAATTTTTGCCATTTTCCACCTTTCTTTATTTGAGTATATACTCAAAGTTACATGAACACACATATGCCATATATATGAACAAGCATATTTATACGTACCTTTGCATGTGCATGTATATATGTGTATTTAATTGTAACCCATACATATATTTAGTCCTTTCCATTTTTCCATATATTTTCCATTTTGTTTTGTGTTTGTTTGTTTTGTTTGTTTGTTAACTATTTGAAGTTAATTGACAAGTCTTTAAGATTATATACTCCATCGGTTGCTAAACTTATGAATGAGTATCTCTAAAGAATTTTTGTTTATAAAATTGGATTTGTACTTTCCAAATTTAGAATTTCTCTTTTGTTTTCTTTATAATATATGAACTGTCATCCACACAAATCCTTTTATTCTTTAGCCATAGCTAATTCTAATGTTTGAACATGTGAAGTTAACTGAGTTATTATATAATTAGTTCATAATCTATACTTTCTTATGAGTAATTTCTATTCAAAACTCTACACATCTACAAATTTTTCTTCTACCACATGATCAGCAATTTCTCATGGTTTCCTTTAGTTTTCATGCCTTATATGTCTTGGACAAGACTCCCTTTCCCAATATATCATTGGTTCTCAACCTGTGGATTACAACCCATTTGGAAGTTGAATGATTGTTTCACAGGGGTCAGCTAAGACTACTGAAAAGCAAAGATGTTTATATAATCATTCATGACAGTAGAAAATTAGAGTTATGAAATAGTAACAAATAAAGTTATATGGCCAGTCATCACCACAACATGAGAAACTCTGTTAAAAGGTTATAGCATTAGGAATGTTAATAACCAATGCCATAGATGGTAGCTGCTGTTTGTTCCATGACTAATCAGGATGATTGCACAGTTTTCATGTCCATCCACTATATACCTGGGATTTTTTTTCAATTAGCTTAATAGTTGACTGACCATAGAATGGTGCACACACACACACACACACACATGCACATGTGCTTGTGCTACTAATAGGGTACATGCCCCTGGCATGTGTGTAGAGTGGTCAGGAGAAACAATGCTTGTCTTTCTCAGTCACTTTCTCCAACTCTTTTGAGGCTGGATCTCTTGCTGTAGCTAGAGCTTTCCTGTTGGCCTAGACTGGCTTGTCAGTGAGCCCCAGGTTTTCTCCTCTTTTTGTGCCTAACACTGGAGTTATATATAATAGTGTATGACCATACTCAGCTTTTTAAATTATTATTTATTTTGCCTTCTTGAAGATCAAACTTAGGTCCTCACACTAACTGAGCAACACTTTCATAACTAACCTGTCTCTCCAGTTTGATGGAAAATCTTAAATGCACAGAGTAGGTTTTCCTGGCCCTGCAAGGAGCTTTGCAGCTATGTTAATGCATTTCATCCACTGTGCTCTTGGTAGACTTGCACTCTGCCTTCTCTTTCTCTTCTTTCTTCCCATATGTTCAATGTTATCGCATGGTAATTCTTTCCTTTCTCCCTGATTTTCTTGTGTATGTACACAAACCTAAATTTGTGTACCTACTTGGAGATTAGAAAAACTATATTAGAGATGTCAAAAAGTACTTGTCAGTAAGTTTTTGTGTTTTAATATCGTACATGAAAAACATGGTGGATAATAGTTGAAAAAAGTAAACTGACCAAAGCCTACCTTGTACTTCACAAAAGGTATGATCAGGGTTTAAGCAGAATTGTTTATTTATACTTCATCTCGCATAAATTGGGCAAAATAATAAGGTAAAAGGGTAATTTGATGGTGCTTTACTGAGGCAATTTGATAGCCTAAAGGTTAATATTGCAATTCAGGCATGAAGGAAACTGTCAGCCATTTAGCACTCTTAGTGGGAACTCTGAAAGAAAGCCAACATAGAAGGCAGATACAGATGGATGATGTTGCTTGAACTAGTTTGAGCATTTGGGCTTGCAGCTGAGAGTATAATGTCATCAGTCATGCTGGCTTTACTCAGGGTTCAAGATACTCTGTCAACAGCCCCTCAGATTCACTCTTCACTGCATCTGAATGAGATTTTTCCTTCTCATGTTCCACCAATTCAAACACATTAATTTACCTAATCTTCTCAGGCAAAGCGCCAACTTAAAAAGAAAAAAAAATGGTTTCTCCTTTTACTGAACATATATAGTATTTGCTATGAAATTAACCATGTGCCTGGTATTTTACTTTGAGAAAATCATATTGTCTGTCTTTTTCTCTATCCGTCACCCAAGAAATGATGGAAAGAAATATCTATACTTAAATAAATAATGCTAAAAAAATGCTATCAAATCGTATTTTAAAAAATAAAAATGTAGGTTATTTGGTTGGTAGAAAACATTAACAAAAATATTACTATAGAGTTAGAAAATAAAGAGAGAGGAAAAAAGCAAAGAGGGCAATCAATTTTAGGTGAGTTGTATCTTGATTTCTTGGAGAGGGCAAGTAAAAGTCGGAAGTCCAGTTTATTTATAAAACTTTAAGATTGGCACACCATCATACAGAAAATCATACATCAGAAATCCCAACATGTATTTATTTTGTATACATGTGTTTGAGTGCTTGTGTGTATGTACATGAAAACATATATGAACTATATATTTCATATATAAATACATGTAAGTTTATATAGTTATATATCATATATATGAAATATATAATACATAAAAATATGTGACACATATATGTATATAATTTATACAATATTGTTTCAGCATTTTTTCTCTACTAACTTCTCCTAAATCTACCCCACCTCCCTACCTACTTTACTTTATGTTCTATCTGTCTCTCTTTCATAAAAAAACAAAAACAAAACCCCACAAAAACAAAAATTAAAACAAGCAAGCAAAAATGCCAGTAGAATAAACAAAAAGAATGCAAAACATCCAGCAAAACACGATGTTTACTTTGTGATGGCTAACTATTCTGCATGCAGCCTGCCTGGCATGTGGTTGGTACATCCAGTGACACGCCGTTGGAGAACTTAAAAGTTTCCTGTCCTCAAATGCACCAATTACAAATGGCTTCTTGGCTAGAGGTGGGATTTTGTATCTACATTCTCTTTTTATTGCTGGATTTAGTTTGGTTCAAACCTGCGTAAACCCTGTGCCTGCTGCCACAGTTTATATGAATTCATATGTGTATTGTTCCTGTTGTGTCTGGAAGATGATATTTTACTCAAATCATCTATCACCTCTGGGTCTTACAATCTTTCCAGCTCCTCTTCTCAATACATACTTGAGCATAGAGTAGAAGCTTTAAAAAGATATTCCATTTATGTCTGAGTATTCCAAAGTTTTTCATTGTCTATACATTATCTAGCTATGGGTGTGTATGTTCCCATCTACTGTAAGTCAGAGTCTCTCCGATGAGGGTTGATCTATGTGTTTAGCAATATATTATTAGGTGGAATTTTATTGCTATGTTCCTTTAGAAAAACAATATTAGATTTTTTTCCTCAGGTCTATAGCCTATCTTGTAACATGTTCTTTGCTTTTTTAGTAGTAAAAGTTATGGCTTCCATCTCATAGAGTGGTACATAAATATAGTTTAGCAATTGATTGTTACTTCTATAACATTTTGCCACTATTTAACCAATATGTTTGTTGTTGGGAGGTTGTTGTTGTAAGTCTCAGGGTTTAGAGGTAGGTCATACTGGCGTTTGCCTTTCCCTTCTGTTAGTGTACAAAGTACCTTACAGATATGGTAAAATATTTGATGTCTAGATTAGAGAAGAACACACATTTGTCCACTATTATTCAAATTATGCATCTGTGATATGTGTGTATGTATGTGTTTGTGAGTAAATGGGATTTTAAAGGGTGTTATCGCCCTGCACAAACTCAAGTTCACATGGATCAAGGACATCAACATAAAACATAGATATCCTATATCTAGTAGAAAAGAAAGAGAGGAATAGTCTTGAATGCATTGGTACAGAAAACAACTTCATTAACAGAACACCAACATATGTTCATATATATACGTATACACGCACACACACACACACACACACACACACACATATATATATATATATGAATAGAACATTATTTATATAAGTATTAATGACTAAGAACTGGTTGAACATGCTTTTCCCATAGGATTCATAGACTTCAAAAAAGAATACAAGCTTGCTCAAATATGCAAATATGTTCACGCAAAATTAAGAGTGATAAATTATATCTCCCTTATATAAGAACAAAAGAAATCATGAACAATGTGGTTAAGAAACAAAGCCTGAGCAATTCCCAAATTTATATGGAAAAAATAAAAAACTCTGGATAGTGAAAATAATTCTGAACAATAAAAGGAGTTCTTGAGGTCTCATCATGCCAGATTTCAAACTGTACTACAGAGAAGTCATAATAAAAACCACATGTATTGGCATAAAAACAGACAGGTTGATCAATGACAGAATCAAAGACCCAGAAATAAACCCACACACCAACAGACACTTAATTTTGAAAAAAAAAAAAAGATAAAAGCATGCAATGGAAAAATAAAAGCATCTTCAACAACTGGTGCTGCTCTCTTAATCTGAATGTAGAAGAATGCAAATTGATCCAAATTTATCACCCTACACAAACTCAAGTTTACATGGATCAAGGATCTCAACATAAAACAGAGATATTCTATATCTAGTAGAAGAGAAAGAGAGAAATAGCCTTGAATGCATTGGTACAGGAGATAATTTCTTTGACAGAACACCAACAGCACAGGCATTAAGATCAATAACAAATAAATGGGATCCCATGAAACTAAAAATCTCCTCTAAAGAAATAAAAACTGTCTATAGGACAAAACAGCAGCCTACAGATTGGGAAAAGATCTTCACTAACTCTATGCCTGATAGATATCAAATATCCAAAATATATAGAAACATAAGAAGTCAGACTCCAACAAACCAAATAACCCAATTAAAAATGGAGTACAAGCTAAACAGAATCCTTTTTTCCCATTTTTTATTAGATATTTTATTTACACTTCAGATGCCATCCCCTTTCCCCATTTCCCCCCTTAGAAAATCCCTATCCAATGCCCCCTTTTCCTTTTTGCATTTATACATTTTAAAAAAAATATATTAATCATAGGCTTAATAAGTTTGGTATTGCTCAATCAGAGGTGTAACCCACTACCCAACCAATCCTTAAAGGAGGAATCTTGACTGGCTGAGAAACACTTTAAGAAACATTCAATGTCCTTAGTCATCAAAGAAATGCTAATCAAAATGACTTTGAGATTCCATCTTAGACATGTCATAATAGCTAAGATCAAAAACTCAGTGACAATATATGCTGGCAAGGATATGGAGCAAGGGGAACATTCCTCCATTGCTAGTGGGAACACAAACTTATACAACCACTTTTCAACTCAATCTGGTAGTTTTAGAAAATTAGAAATAATTCTACCTCAAGACAGAACTGTACCACTCCTGGGCTGTACCACTCCAAAGGATTCGCTATCATAGCATAAGAACTCTCTTTCAACTAGGTTAATTGCAGATGGATTCATAATAGCCAGAAGCTGGAAACAACCCAGATGTCACTCAGCTGAAGAAGGGATAAAGAAAATGTCATATATCTACACAATGGAATACTACTCAGCTATTAAAAACAAAACCATTAATTTCATATGCAAATGGATGAAACTAGAAAATATCATCTTAAAGGAGGTAGCCCAGACAGACTCAGAAAAACATGCACTGTATGTACTTACTTGTAAGTATATATTAGCCATAAAGTACAGGATAACCATGCTAAAATTTGTACCCAAAGAAGCTAAGTAACAAGAAGGGCCCAATGGAGGATGTTTGAGTCTCATACACAAGTTAAATTAATATTGACATCTGAAGTGGATTGAGAGGGGGAACTGGGTGGTAGAAGAGCTGGAGAGAGGTACTAAGGTGAGATCAGGAGTTTTGAGAGTAAGGGTAAGGGTAGGGGGAAGAGGGATAAGAGAGAAAAGGAAATGGGGAGGGTTTCTCTGGGATAAGATGGACACCTGGGATGGCTGAGTGTCCTGGAAACCTATAGGGCTGACCTAACCTGAGAATCCTAGCAGTAGGGGATATGCTTCCTGTAGCCAGGCAGGACCTCCAGTGGAAGGAGGGGGACAATAGCCCACCCCCAAAACCTACAAGCCCAAGTTTCCCCTTCCTACAAGATGTGTAAGAATAAACATGGAACCAAGTTCCAGGGAATACCCCATCAAGACTGGCCCAGCTTGAGAGTCACTCTATGGGAGAGAGCCATCCCCTGGCACTATTAATGATAGTCTGCTCCGCTTGTAGATAGGAGCCTACCACAACTGTCATTTCAGAGGCTTCATCCAGGAACTGATGAAAACAAATGCAGAGACCCACAGCCAAAAATTGGGCAGAGCTCAAGAGTCTTGTGAAAGAGTCAGAGGAAGGATTCACAGAACAGGAAAGGTCAAGGACACTACAAGATGACCTATGGAGTAAGTTAACCAGGGACCACCAGGGCTCACAGAGATTGAACTACCAACCGAAGAGCGTGAATTGTCGGTACCTAGGTCCCCTATACATAGGTAGCAGATGTGCAGCTTGGTCTTCATGTGAGTCACATAACAATTAGAGCTGATGGCATCTCTGACTCTGTTGGCTGCATTTGGATCCCGTTCCTCTAGCTGATGTGCTTAGTCCAGACTCAACCAGAGATGTCAGGGCTGGTTCATACCTGTGTAGGGGTGTTTCTCTGAGGAGGAGAGGGGGGAATTTGAAAAGAGGGGTTGTAGGGTGGGCCTGGGAGGAGCAAAGAGAGTTAGACTCCCTTAGAGATGTAAAGTGAATAAATTAGTTAATAAAAAAAGAAAAAGTATGCTATATTTTTTAAAAAGCAAAACAAAACAAACAAAAAAAGTAGGACATAAACCATGGTTCTGCATCCCTTAGGATGAAAAACTTAACTTAAATGGTTCAAACTCAGCACTGTGGAAGAAGCATATGCAGTCATAGAGTATTCAGTCAGTAAGACAATGAAATCCTGCCACTCGTGACAATAAAGATGAA
Organism: Arvicanthis niloticus; assembly: GCF_011762505.2. Lineage (NCBI taxonomy): Eukaryota > Metazoa > Chordata > Mammalia > Rodentia > Muridae > Arvicanthis > Arvicanthis niloticus. Next base: position 6,889,001 of record NC_047667.1, read on the forward strand.
CTGGGTGTTATTATGCTATATGGACTACGTATTCACAGAACAACAAGGACTGTGTGGTTTCATTTGTACTCTTTGTGAAGGGCAAAAGCATAGTTTGTGAAGTTCAAAAACATTCCTGTGACATAAAAGCAGAAACCCAAGTATACACTTTCCCTGTGGAATTACTAGAGATAACAGCTACATACTATGCAGTTTAAAAGAAAGCAAGCTAGATATTCTCACTGTCAAAATGATAAATGTGGGGCTAGAGAGATGACTTAACTGCTAAGGCCGTGCTGCATGTGTATGAGGACCTGAATTGTGTCCTCATCAACTCTTTTTAAAAAGCTGAGCATGATGCTATGCACTTCTACTCCCAACGCTTGGGTTTCAGAGATGGGCAATTGCCATTCAAAAGTGGCAAATCAGGAACTTCCAGGCCACTGAGAGACCTGACTCAAAGGGAAGATTGAATGATACCTGATAATCAACACTTGTCATTGTTCTTTTGCACACACACACACACACACACACACACAGAGAGAGAGAGAGAGAAAGAGAGAGAGAGAGAGAGAGAGAGAGAGAGAGATAAATTTAAGAAATATGTTTAACCAGATATAAACAGTACACGATGTACACCTATATCAAGCATCATACAGTGTCCCTTAAGTATGAACAATTTTTATGACTATATCAGTGATTAATAAACTTAAATAAATTATAAATCAACTTACTGAATAGAATGTAAAAGAATTGACTTGTGGAGTTTATTGTAATGCTCTATTACTTGAATGGGACAATAACTGCATACATATAATTGTCTCTTCATGAAAATTCATTGAGATATAAATACTAATTATTTGTTTATTTTTCTGTATATTTGTTATTCTTCAAAGGAATGTAGTTTCAAGAAAAAGTGTTGAATTTGTTCTAATTGTAACCATAATAATACTTAGTAAATATTCATGTAACTAAATCAACTTAGACTATGCATCAATTTTATCAGAAAACATTAAAGTAACATTCAAACATACTAATATAAAATTGCATTGATACAAGTTTGAAGAACAAAATAAAATTATCTCCAGAGATGAATACAAGTATTTTAATAATTAACAGTTAAATATCTAGTATCCACTCACTGTGATATTAATCCTTAACATGTTGGAAATAAAATGTAGATTAATTTGCATCTTCCTGAGGAACTGCGACATTGATTCCCATTGTGTCCAGGAAAGTTTTCACTCACAGGAGCATTGGAGAAATATTCCTTTTATTTTACACCCTCAGGAGCATGAGCTATCATTTGTATTATTGATTTCTGGAATTCTGACAGATTTAAGATGGAATCTCAAAGTAGTTAGTTTTCAGTTCCATTTCCCTGGTTGCTAAATATATTAAACATTTCTTTAAGTGTATCTGAGTGAGTTTCTTTTATTGAAAATTCACTGTTTACATGTGCCCCTTTTTAAAATTGAATTATTTGGTTTTATTATATAATTTTCTTGTGTTCTTTATTTATTTTGGATGTTAGTCCTCTATCAAATGTGCACTTAGGAAAAATAATTTTCCATTTTGTAAGCTGCTCATTTTTTTAAATGACAGTGTTCTTTGACTTACAGAAGCTTTTCAGTTTCATGAGGTCCGACTTATTCATTGTTGATCTAAGTGCCTGCACAATTGGTGTTCTGTTCACAAAGTCACCTCCTTATCAATGTGTTCAAGGCTAGCCGACGCTTAAACTATCATGTTCAATGTATTTGGTTTTTTGTTAAGGTCTTTGATTCATTTGAAGTTGAGTTTTGTGCAGAGTTGTAAATATGGATCTGTGAACATTCTTTTACCTGCAGACACTCATTTTGTCCAGCACCATTTGTTGAAGAGGCTGACTATTTTCCAGTGTATATTTCTGGCTTCTTTTCAAAAATCACATGTTCGTTCATTGGTGTGTCAATTTATATCTTGAGTCTTCAATTTCATTCCATTGATCAATGTGTTTGTTTTTATGCCAATACCATAATGTTGTTAACATTATACTGCCGAGAGCCACCCAACACAGAGAGGGTAGTGGCAGGGGCACAGACTAGGACTCTGGTTATGGCTTTAATGTCTGAGGGTCTCAGGACATTTTGGCTCTCTGACCTGTATTGAAATGCTGATGATAACTCTTTAAAAGCCCTAAAAACTTCTTCTGAGGGTGAAAGACTGCAGGCTTAGGTGATTAACACCTGTAGCCTAACAGCAGCAGATTAGGCAATGTGGCCTTTGTCCTATCTCAGCAGGAACTGTTGGGCTCTAACTTATGCCTGCTAGTCTTAGGTTGCAGGAAGAAAAGACACTTAGAGAAGTTATTATGGAGTTTATTACTAAGTGTAAAATGTCTCCTATCAAAGCTATCTAAGGGGAAAAGCAGAAATGTCATAAGTGGAGAAAAGGAAAAAATTCTAATAAGGGAAAAGTTCTAAGGGAAAGTATTCTAGACAGGGGGAAAGGAAGGGAAGGGATGAACGACTACTACGACTACTGCTATTACTTCTTTGTTTTTTTCTTCAGTACTTACACATCTTTCAGAGTACATGATCACATGTTACAAAGTGCATCACAAGTTCACACTAAAAATCAAATCAAAATTGAAATAGACCTTTACAACAGAAAATGTTTACATGCATATCCATTAGGAGTAATTATCTGGCTAAACATCCATCACCTGTCTAGCTCCACAGGTTCACTGAAGGTTTAAAACTATAACTAAGAAATTAGTGAAGTTTTGTATAGATAAACCCAGGCAATATTTTATCTCCTGTCCCAGCACCTATAATAAATCATTAGTTCCCTTTTAGTGACCATTGGTTAATTGTTTTACAACGTCTTGGAATGTGCTCTGAGTAGGAGAAAGTCTGGTTACTATCTGAGAGCAATTAACTGATGACACTTGGGAGACGGGCAGAGTTCTCACTGCAGTTTTGACTATCAGACAAGGACCTAATAGCAGTCCCACTATAAAAGACCTTAATAATCATTTATATAATTTTAGGAATTCTTATAGGATCATCATTAAGACTTAAGAAGTCATCTATTTGTCTATATAGCATCACTACAAGACAGTACATCTTCATGAATCTGCAGAGATCTGTTCCAAAGAGATGTGCTATTCTTAGTGATTGTTACATATGTTTAATTATAATAATAGGAAAAGCATATAATAGCAGGAATTTTTCCTAAAATAAGTCCCTTACAGCCTTGCTGAATAAGGGCTTACTTGTTGCAAATTATATAATAATCCAAGGCAAGCCATTTCAGAATGATCACCTGCTAATTATTACCTTGTCCCATGATGGCTCCTGACATACTTTTTGAGTACAACTTGAAATAGGGAGTAATGATACCTCCAGCAATTCTTTTATTGTTTAGGATTGTTTTAGCATATCCTGATTTTTTTTTTTTTTTGGTTGTGGTGCTTTTTTTAATATATGAAGTTGAGTACTGTTTTTTAAAGATCTATGAAGAATTATGTTGCATTTTTAATGAGAATTGCATGGAATCTTTAGGTTGCTTTTTGGTAGAATGGTTATTTTCACTAGGTTAATTTTACTGATTCTAGTTTTCTATGGATTTAGTTATCTGTCAGCAAGAGTATAGAGGAACTTTAGTCATGAAGAAGGGGTCCAAGGAGCCAGATCAATAATAATATGCACGTACCATAGGATGGGACTGGGAGCTAGCTACATTAGCATAGGATATAAAGGTAGATCATTTAACTGCTCAGTAATTGAGGTACAGGTTTCAGGAAATCACATTACTCCTGTGTGATTGTTTGGCAATTGCATAAGGTAAAGAAATACAGTCACCTTATTCACCCTTCATTTCTGTTTACATTAAGGATAATTCATTTACACTCAATATACACCATGAACCTGTACGAGAAAAGATTCACAGGGCCCTGTGCAAGTTGAATCTCATGTTTCCAGTAGAAAGGCTAGTTCACAAAGACACTGAAGTGCAATTCTAGGAAATAAGGAGTTTTTTATGAGAGTAAATAACATTGTGGACAAGCAGATAAATTAGCAATAGCTTCCTTGTGGAACCTTTTTTAAAAATTCAGGCATTAACACCACAGACAGATAACATAGGGTTACCCAAAAAAGCAGAGTTCATGTGACAAAGAATGGAGTCTTTTTCTGTACCTTCTGAGTACAAGGGGAGGGTAATAGCAAGAGCTTGCAGCTAAGCTTCATGATTCAAGCCTCATCCATACACCTATAAGTAACACCAGTAAACACTCTGTGAAGGGACTCTGGCTGGTCTGAGCATTGCAAACATGGCTCTGGCTGGTCTCCAACATTTCTTCTCTCTTGCAACAATTAGATTACTTTCCTAAATTTAGCCACAAAGACCTATCCTTTTATTTCATCACTTCTTCCTCCTGAGACTATCAAGGTCACGCTATCAAAATATTGAAGTCCAACAATCAAAAGCCTACTTTTGCCTCACCTAAATAGCATGCCCTATCCCAGCAACCACCTCATCCTAACATGTGGTTTCTCCTTTTACCTTAATAAACTGTCTCTTGTCTATAGGCCATGTCTGTCTCCTCTCTTTCCACAGGCAGCCTTTTGTCCCTCTGGGTCAAATACTCTTTCCCCTCCCTAGTTTCTTCTTCCTTTTCTCTGGTCTTTTATTACCTTTTATTCCATGATCTTTGTTCCATTAAAGCAAATAAATCCCCTTTGTACTGAGATCTTGGTTTAGGGGTGTCTTGTGACAATATCAATGCCTTCATTTTGGCTTACTCAGTTGGACTTTGGTGAACTCTGTCTTTGATCTTCGATTAGTGCCCTGTCTGTGGTGGGTAAACATGTGATAACTTCTCAAACATCAATACTTCTCAGTTGACTACGAATCAATTGAGAGTATGAAACTTTATATTCACTCTAATGTTTCACCAACCTACTGTCATCCTTAAGTGCAGAGTTCAAAGCATTTCTCATAACGGGTGAATGTGTTGAGTAAGTTAAGAAATCTGTAGAATGCACAACTGAGTGGGCAGTTATTCAGTGTGATTAATGTGACACATAGATATTTAGTTAATTATAATCACTTTGGTAATTATACCTTTTGTTAACTGAATAAATCAGAAACTAATAACTTGTGTAAAACTCACACTACATAAAGGTACAGATCTTTCTAGAATAAATCAAAATGGCTGTCATATGAAGGAAACAGCACATTCTTCCTTCCCCCAAATTAATCATCTGTGCCTCTTATATGTTCAATTAAGTATAAAAAAAAAAAGTGTGTAGGCCATACAATATAAACAATGCAAGCAACGTTTTTTACAGGATGAGCTAGCATTGCCCATTTGTCAAATTCTAGGTCAATTAGAAACCTTGGTTCATATTAAAGACAAGATGAGGTGTGCTGGAGGAAAAGCACCTGTGTTTACACATTGACCTAAACACGTGTGTATATTCATATATGTGTGTAATCAGGTATGAACACCTCTTCCACATCCAAAGAAAAATGCTGTCTGGACCCTATATAACCAGAAATATCTATAAAATAATGGAAAAAATATTTCAACATACTACAAAGGAGAACAGTTTATTTTTCTAAAAGAAACAAACAAATTGCTTTACAGGCTTTGTGGGACTCTACTCTGCTAGAAACAGGTCAGTTTTGAAAGTTTGTGACTTTGCTTCAGAGTCATGTATTGAAATTTCTCCAGAATTGAGATATTCCTTTCAGGCACAAAGCAGACACTGGTCAGATTCAGAAGTAAATGAAAGATCACAGATCTGAAAGCAGAATTGAAAGATTCTGGAAGCTTCTTCCCAGCAGTATAAAAGGAGAAAGCAAGAAATGTATGTACTAATATTTACATGCTTATTGTACCAAGTAAGAGATAAATAAGCTCATTGTAAATAAGGGGTGCAAGACTGCTGGGTGTGGGTGCAGGTAAAAGGAAATGACCAGTGGAGCTGGGGAATTTTGTTTCAGCTCTTTTCTTGAACCAACTACTCAAGCTTTCTCTCTTTCTCTCTCTCTCTCTCTCTGTTATAACCCTTCTTAGCAGGATGCTTTTGAGTTGTTGATATGTATAGTGAGAAAATGAGCTTTCAATATGTCCTGGCTTTTTGTGTATTAGGTGGCTAAATCATATCACAAGGAGTAGTATACTACAGCAAAATCTCATGTCAGAGTTTGTTAGAAGAGAAAGCAAGTGAATGAGGAAAATATGTATAAAGTTACTAGAGGAGAAAAATAGGGACTGGGAGTTAGAAAATATCATAAAAAGAAGATTAAGAAGAGAGGTGGCAGGACACAGAAATATGGGTAAGGTTAGTCTTAAAGGAAATACTTTTGTTATGGTCAAAAAATAATGGAGGCCATATTTTTACTTGTTTGAGTACTCTCTCCATTATTCAGTCATCTCACTAATTCAATATATTATTATGGAGTCACCACATATTGCATTTGATAAAATGATTTTTTTTTGTCATTCTAGAGTGTCTATAATACATTGGTTCTATGATTCACATAGCTACCTAAATCCACATATACTCAAGCCCTTAGTCGCATCCTACGGTATCTGTATAAAACCTAGGCATAGCCTTTCTTATTCTTTAGGTCATCTCTATCTGACTCATAACACATAATAAAAGGTAAATACTTAATAATCAGTTTTTATCCTCTAGTGTTGGAACTTGAATTCATAGTATTTGTTCTCTGTCCTTTCTTTAGTCATAAATAAAGAAATTAACTAAAGTAGATCACATGACATGGAAGAGGTTTGCCCTCCACATCTGGAAGCAGGTCTTAGAGTCTTATTATGGTTAGAACAACAACAACAAAAAAAAAAAACTGGAACTGGAAAAATTGCTCAGTGAGTAAAATATGTGCTGTGTATTCATGAACACCTTAGTTTGATCCCCAGAAAATGTGTGGAAAAATAGCAAGCATAATGGTGCATGCTTATCATCTTAGTGCCAGAGAGTAGATACCATCTGGGGTTTACTGCCTAGCTCACCTAGCTTAGTCAGAGAGCTGTTGGTACTAATAAAAGACTGTGTCTCTAAACAACATAGATAACCACTGAAGAAACAACATCTGGGCTTGATCTCTACTCTCTGCATGCATAGGTACACATGAACACCCCAAAGGCACTTCTGTACACATATACATAACACATACACAGAGAGAGAGAGAAGAGAGAAGAGAGAGAGAGAGAGATTCATGACAGGAAACCTTAATAAATAAATGTGAAGCTATTGCTGTGTACACAGACTTATAAAAACCAATGAGTCTGGTGATGAATTTAGATCACTTTACTGTCACAGATCTATCCTTATCTTTAAAACGTGTTTTCCAGCAATTTAAAAATCATCAGGTTATTTCATACAAGCCATCATTAAGGTTTTCTAGAGAAGTTATGTTGTATGACACCTGGTTGTTAATCTGTATGTTCTGCCATGAAAAATATTGAGGTGATTCTTTTGTAATGTTGAAAGGTGTGAATATATAAAATAGTCTCATCTAATGTTAGTTGAATAAGTGATGAAGAACAGTTATTTTCTTCAGAAGCAATGCAAGAGTATTTTCTTCATACATATGTAGTTGTTTAGATAGACAAGGTTGTATTCTACTGTTGATTTAGCACCCATAGGAAATATGGTAGGATAAATGTAATTTTCTCCAGTTTATTTTTGAAGAAATGGTTATATTTCAAAGTATTTTATTCAGCCTGCTTTGGTAGCCTTAAGGAAGCAAAGGATAGATTTCTATTTAGCTAATTGTACTAAAAAATTTTAGGTCTGAAGGATTTGATCACTATCTAGAATCAAAAATGGAAAGATTAGGAATGTGAGACCCTCTGGGTGGCATGCATCACTGAAGTAATTCATACTAGGTGATGAAAACTCTATTCTAATGAAAGAGTGAATTTCTTTGTAAAAGAAAAATAAACCTTGTTGAAATTTGCCATTTGAAGGTTTGTATATGGCATTAGTCTGCTTCCCTTTAGCTCCTCATGTGATGTAGAAAATGAGGTCAGAGGAGAAGGGGAAGTACACAGACCATCATCATATGTGGAATTTAATAGAGGGCTTAATAGGAGCATGACATTTCTCCATAGTTGGATGGTTTAACTCTCTCTCTCTCTCTCTCTCTCTCTCTCTCTCTCTCTCTCTCTCTTTCTCTCTGTCTTTCTTTCTCTCTCCTCTCTCTGTAAATGTGTCTCTCTTTCTCTCTCTGTCTCTGTTTCTCTCTGTGTGTCTCTGTCTCTGTCTCTCTGTGTCTCTGTCTCTGTCTCTGTCTCTGTCTCTGTCTCTCTCTCTCTCTCTCTCTCTCTCTGTGTGTGTGTGTGTGTGTGTGTGTGTGTGTGTGTGTGTGTGTGTGTGTATGTGTGTATGTGTGTGCTGTCATGTGTCTGGGAGTCAGAGGTCACTTGCAGAAGTTGTTCTCTTCTTCCAAAGCATGAATTCTGATAGTTAATCTTAGATGGTCAGGCATGCTTGGAAGTACCTTTACACACTAAACCATCTCACAGGCTCACAGATATTTCATAGAAGTGCTCCAGTAGGAGATTCCTTAGTCTAAAATATATCTGATATGAATGCTACTGCAGATATTTCCTGTGAACAGAAATATTCTTTGCAAGTAGAGGTAGAAGCCTACTTCATCATTGACTAAAATGCTGACTTGTATGTGCATTTGAATGGATACATGTCTGTGTATGTGGGTGCTTTAAGTGTGGGTATATTTGTGTGAATGCCAAAGATCAACATTTGCCATCTTCATCAGTCTCTTCTACACCTTATTTTATGAGATAGGGTATCTCTTTGAACCTGAAGCTCATTGTTTCATGTAGATCAACTGGCCAGCAAGGCCCAAAGATCTTTCTGTCTTTGCCTCCCCAGTATTAAGATATACCAGCTATTCCTGCCTTTTTACACAAATGCTGGAGGTCTGAATTCAGATCATGTTGCTTGCATTACAAGAAGTTTACACAATGAGTGATCTGTGCATTCCTGTGAGTTTTGTTAATTATATGATTCCAGAGAAACATGTATCTTTACATTTTCTTACTTGGTTTTCAAGAACTATAAGACAGAAAACTGTGCCTGGTACACAGGAAGAATTGACATACATCCTAAACATAGGAAGTAATATCACTAATATTCTTATCCATATTTTCTACAGTATTTTATTACTGTTACTGTTGTCATGTAGCTTTGTAATAATTATAACAATATGCCAAATGATTCTGCACTGAGTGCTGTATGTCATTGCATAAACTTTGCCTCTAGAATGTTATCTGATAGAAACATCTTGGCATGATGAATCAGAAGCATTCACCTTTGGGTAAGCTTATCATAGTGTTGCCTACTGAATCCACCAAAGATGCAAAGACAGAGAGATTATTTGGATAGTGTACACAGTAATATTTTAATCACCACTTGTATTCATAAAATAATCTAATTATGCACTCTCTAGTCACCACAAACACTTCTGCTTTAACAATAAGGACTTCTTGATGTTCTAAAAGCCCAAAGAAAAGCAAAAGTATACCTGCTTTTCTGAATTCCTTCAGCCCATGATCTCAGAGCATCATTCCATATATCAGATCTTCATTCATTACTAGAGAATTTCTTTTAACAGATTAGTTTACAATTCTTTTTCATCTTTTGTTTAGATAATTTAGAAATTTGCTGTTTTGCTGTTGCTATTTCTTCCTTAACTGTTCAAAAGCCCTTTCTAATTATTCAGTGTGTTTTTCTCACATCTATATCAGATAAATTTGTTTCTTAACTCCTACTGTACTTTAGCAGACTTATGAAGCTTTCTAATTCCAAGGCATGTTTGTTGTAGCCATCCATGACTTTACTTCACCTCTTCAATTCAGTGGCTTTTCTTTCTTTTTCTTCCTTAGTTACTCCCACCTAGACAAACCTTCAGAGTGGAAGTTAAAAATAGAACTTCCTTCCCTTTCCATGATGTCCTGGCAGAGAGTTCCAGTCATTCAAAACAGAGTGTAATATAGTTCACAAGTCTGCAATCAAAATCTGGACATCTGGTTATCTTCATGATTGTCAGTCAAATGGACATGAAATGATATTCTATTGTAGTTTTGATTTGCCACTTCTTTTAACTGTGAGTTTTCCTTGTGTATTTTGAGGATTTGTTTTTTTATCTACTATGGGTTTATAATTCTTATGTCTTCCCATGTTGAGATCTTGATCAGTATATGTGGTACTTTGAATATGCTTACTCTAGCAAGTGGCACTTTTAGCAGGTGTGGCCTTGTTGGAGAAAGTGTGTCCTTGTGGGGGTGGGCAATGAGACTCTCCTCCTAACAATGTGGGAGCAAGTCTTCTCCTAGAAGCCTTCAGATGAAGATGTAAATCTCTCAGATGCTCTTGCACCATACCTTCTTATTCAGTGCCATGCTCCTGCCTTAATGAAACTGGATTGAATCTCTGAACCAGTAAGCCAGCCCCATTTAAATGTTGTGCTTTAAGTGTTGCCTTGGTCATGGTGTCTGTTCACAGAAGTAAAACTCTCATAAAGACAGACGGTGTACAAGAGACTGGGATATCGCTGTGATAGGCCTGACCATTCTTTTGCTTGGAAGAATATACATTTGGGGATTTTGGATTTGGAAATCAGTGGAATATTTTAAGTGTGTGACTTAAAGGGAGATCCAAGTAAGAATATTGAAGACCATTTGCTGAGAGTGATCTGAACTGTACAGGCCTGGCCCAAGGGTGTAAGTAGAGAAGAGTTTCAGTATATGGCCTAGAGACTGTTTTGTGGTACTTTGGTGAAGAATGTGGCTGATTTTGCCCTTGTCTGGAAAATCTATCTAAGGCTAAGGTAAAGAGATTCATATAAATTCCATTGACAAAGGAAGTCACAAAAAAGCTCAGCAGAGACTTTGTTTTCTGATTTAGTCTTAGGAAGAGTATTTAATGAAAAGAAGCGAGTTGAGAAAGGAAAAACTATAAAATATATGGCTCAAGTAATAACGGGGTACCAGTAAATGAAATGGAGTTGAATCCTATTTTCACAGATCAAGGGAATGTTAACTTGGGGCAAGATTCCACCAGGCTAAGTTTAGGTCCAAGCATTGTAGTACACACTTTTAAACCCAGAAAACAGAAGCAAGCAGATCTCTGAGTTCAAGACCAGCCAACTATAGAGCAAGTGGCAAATACAGAAACCTTACACCCAGATGGGGTGGTATACACATTTGATTCTAGCATTCAGGTCATAGAGGCATGCAGATCTCTGAGTTCAAGGTTATTCTACAGAGCAAGTTCCAGTACAGCCAAGTTTTTTTTTTTTTTTTTTTTTTTTTGATTCACGCTCTCCATATGTTCTATCACTTTGCATGCTTGTTGTCTTAGATTGGAACAATCTAAATATTATATCTTGGAAATTTAAGACGTAAAATTTTTTAGTTTGCTAGTTCTGCTTTTTTTTCTTTTTTTGCATTTATTTTATTGAGTGTATATGTGTGTACACACACATGTGCACATGTATACATGTGAAAACACACATACACACAGACACACACACATATTTGAACATGCCACTATTCACATGTAGTAGAGTAAAAACTTACAGGAATTGCTTTTGTCTTTCTATTATGTGGGTACTGGAGATTAAACTCAGGTTGTCAAACTTGTTAGCAAGGGTCTTAACTTCTTGAGACATCTTGTTAGCCATAGAATCTTTTCCTTTTAAGAACTTAAACCAATGCAAATTTTCAACATATTTTTAACAAAATGCATAGTCTCTGATGTGAAATGTTATTGATGTTTCCATGTTACTGATCCTGCAGTCAGTTGGAGACTTTAAAAGGTCTCTCTCCTTTTAGTCTCTTCTCATCATGGCTATTCTCAGTTGTCAATTTGACTATATCTGGAATGAACTACAACCCACAAGTGGAACCTGTAATCTGCACCTCTAGATCTTGAGGTGAGATGAAACATGCTCTTACTCTGGGTCAACACACATCCCTTTAATCCATATCTTTAGACACCCCTTAAATTTGGACTATACATTTTGCTGGAGGCCTATATAAGGACAATGGAAGAAAGAAGTTTACTTCTTCACCTACTTGCACTTGTCAGTACATCTTTTGGAGGCTACTTATTCAAGATCCCAACTTATATAGAAGACCAACTAAAACACCAGCCTTCTGGAACTGAGAAACTAAAAGATTCTTGTGCTTTCCATTCACAGCTGACCATTGTTCAGTTAATTGGAAGTTGGACCACAGCTTGTAGGCAATTCCCATAATTTTTTCATTATATGGATTCATTCATTCTATAAGTTCTGTGACTTTAAAGGACCCTGCCTCATACATCACCTGAAAACCTGCTTTGGTCTACCAGTTTTTATAAATTATTGACATCTATGCCTTAAATTCACTAATAAAGATCATGGAATAACAATCAAAACACATACAAACTAATTTTGGGGAAGACAGAATCTTTGCATCTTTGAAACCTCAGTTTGATGTGTACCATGCCTCTCACAGCTACTGGCAGCAATGCTAGGGATGAGGAAAAATAATAGCTAGAATCTTCTTTCCAGGCCTCTGCCACTGAAAGTGTTGGCTGCTCAACTCCTTATTACAAACTATTATGTCATATGTATATAACTTCTACATGCAATTCCATTCCTTAAAATATGTTTGTACCATATGGTTACTTATGCAAATGCCATAATATAGCCATTCAATATATGGATAAATTAAACAATAACACATAAAATCTCCTTGCATGTCCAATAGTGTGGCAATACTATTTGTTTTGTTTTTGGTCCACAGTTTGTTAATTTGTAGACCAGGATTCTGTAGACAGAGAATCTTTAGACAGAATCTGTAGAATGTGGAATTGTAAACAGAGAAGCTGCAGACAGAACCAATATATAGAATATCTCTGCATAGGGAACTTAGAGACCAAGAACTTAGAGACAGAAACCTGTAAACGCTGCTGTGTAGTATGCTTAATTTCTAAAATTCATCAAAACGTACATATTTATTTTGTGAAGTGTTTATGTACTTTTTATTTTTGTGTACTGGTGTTTCCTATGTATGTATATTTGTAGCACATGCCCACTGTCAATGCAGGCCAGAGATGGATTTCAGATCTGAGGTTGCTGGAAATCAAAACTGGGGCATCTGGAAGAGCAGCCAGTGTAAGGCCTGAGACATCTCTCTAGATCCTAAATACATCATTTTCTTGGCCACGTGCTCTCCAGTATATTTTATAGTTTTATTTAATTTCAGTAATTCTAAATAGCTGCATCAAACTGTGTCAGCTCACTAACTTTTTGGGTGACAAACAGATCCCTAAGTATCCTATCTTTACCTACTGTGACCTATTTTTTTTTCAACTTGTTTGAAGTTTCTCATCAGGGATTCTACAGAACTGAAGGTTGTCAAAAATCTTAAAATAGTACAAAAATATTCCTTCATTTCATATTTTAAAAAATCTACTTAAACTGTTTCTGTCTATCAAACTGGCATCTATTTTAATATACAAAGTAAAAATTTAAAACAGCTATCAATTCATACCTCACTATAAATAATTATGTCCAAAAGAACATAAAATAAAAAAATTACCATAGAACTTAATTGTTTAAAAAAAAAACAGTGAATTTTTAAATGTGCAAAATAGTGCCAATTAAACAGTTGCTTACTGTTTTTACATATGATTACATAAGACTGGGAAATCAATATAAGAACCACCCAGAATGGACCATGACTAAAAATATAGAGAGGCACAAAAGAAAATCACAGATCAGCTTTATAGTCTATTATTAAATCAATTCAGAAAAGAGTGTCACCAGGAGAGTGTTTAATTGTACACACATGGCATATGAAGGCCTGTCAGTGTTGAAGGTTCATTAATTTCATTTTTAATTTAAATATTTATTTTATTTTTATATGTATTGGTGTGTGTGAGAGAATGATAGACAGAAACACACACACATACAGAAAGACAGATAGACAGACAGACAGACAGACAGACAGACAGAGGGGGAGAGAGATGCTAGAGAAAAACTTGAAACCCCTAAAGCTAGAATACACATAGTTGTGTGTAGGCTTAAAATTTTCAAAAACTACTTTTAATAGTGGTCCTTAAATGCTTTAACATCCCTTATAGCCCACCACACACCAAAGGTAGTGAATAGGATAGGTTAAAAGAGATAAGGAAGGTGTGGACTTATTTAGAAATAGTTCTCCAGAACAAATCCAATATGTGCTGTCAGGATATTAGAAGTTCAGTTATCACGAATCAGCAGTGGCATCTTGTTCCACTGGCAAACATCATTCATGAATCAGCAAAAGCAGGTAGATCCAGAAGAAACTCTGCAGCTATGCCAATTGGCCCAAGTCAGTAGACACATCAAAAATCTGCCAGAACACCTCCAGAAGTTCTTTATTAGTATTTCTATCTATGAAGCCATGGCAAATGGTGACCAGCAAAGAATAGCAGGCAAACCAATACCATACAGCACCATCCACTGTCTGTTATGTTATATTTATACAATTTCCAAACATTTCTCTCAAGTGTTCACTTGAAATTTCCATCATTTCTCTCAAGTGTTCACTCTAGCAAAATATAGCGTGCTCCTTTTCCATGTTGCTTCCAGAAAAATACAATGTGTCTGTTCTCAGCAAAACGTTCTCCCATACAGACTGTGTCCATAAAAATATCACGTGACACAACTGAGTCACCAAAGAAACCAGAAATTTACACTTCAGTTGTGAGCTACCCAGCATGGGTTTTTAAAACTAAACTCTAGACCTCGTAACAACTGAGCCCCTTCATAATTTTTCGTTTTTTTTTTTTTTTTTTTTTTTTGCTGTTGTGAGACAAGATTCTATTGTGCAGTACTGGGTAGTCTATAACTCACTCTGTAGACCAAGTTGGCGTCAGACTTGCACTGATCTCCCTGTCTCTTCTTTCCAAGTATTGGGATTAAAGCTTGTGTCATCATGCCTAGCTCCAATTACTTTTAATATAGTTCAACCTTTTTTTCTCAACCTTCAGAAGACAACAGTTTTTGAATTTCCCTACAGATAGGCTACTCACCTACTCATTCTTTTCTGATTTTTCCTCCAGGAACAATATAAAACATAATTTCCAAAATTTAGAAAATACCACTTTTGTTGTGTTTTTTGTTCTCCCTCCCTCCCCTTTCCTTGCCCCACTGGGTATACAATCCTGTGTGTGCACGTGTACACACTGATAGTGCCCTGACTCTCCATGAGTAGGTCCTTCCAGGTGGCCAGAGCTAGGATCACACGGGACCACTACTGCCATAGAAGTTTCTTGTGTGTTCTAGTTCTGGGAATAGAACTCTGATCCTCCTATTTGCATAACAAGCAGTTTGTTCATTGAGATGCTTCCTTATCTTTGTGTAGAGCAAGGGCCATTGTGTAACCCACAAAATGCTAGTACTATGCAGCCCTCTATGAAGTGTTGAATATTGGTATAACTTAAGAATTCAATAAATATTTCTGAAAATTGTGTGATTGCAGTGTTAAATAAAGACACTGAACAGAAAAATGTTACTCAATACAGGTGTTTATATCATTCTCATGTGGAGAAATGGACTGATTTTCTTAGTGAGATTTTTATATGGCCACATAATTGTATTTTCTATTCTTTTAAGTACTTAAACAAACCAGACATTTTGTTTGTTTGTTTGTTTGTTTTATAGCATAATCTTGTTCATTGGCATACAAAATATAAATCCAAATGGAAATAAATGGCCAGTGTGGAAGGAAAAAATGAAAAACATGAATATTATTTAATCTAAAACACAATGCGCCCTAAAGGGAAACTCACATAGCAGAATAAACTTGAACTATGTATTGGTATTCTTCAATGAGTACTTATCACTTGCAAAAACAAAACAAAACTAAACTAAACTAAACTAAACTAAAAGGGCTATTGAGAATATAGAAATAAATGAAAGGGTATGTCATAATATTTAGGTTAAACACGAACAGAAAAGGCATTTGAGATCACTTGTACACAGGCTACCCTCAGGCAACCAATATCCAGTGCAGGAAAAAAACAAAGAAGCAAGGAACTTGCAAATTCTCTGAGAAGACTGTGGAGGCCTGACAATTAAGTCTGCATTTGTCATGATAAAACCCTGGCAGTATAAGATCCTGACAAGAAATAAAAGTAAGATAATAATAAGATTGTCAAAGCTTCCAACATGAAAGAAACAGTGGGGCCAAATCCTAATACACAGTGTGTCTTTAAACAGCAAAAAGAAATGACCAGTTGTATTTTGGATTACCAATAGGCCATGTAGGAATATTGCACATTCCATGCAAACTACTGAAATAAGCCTTCTGAATTTTCCCAATCAAAAATTATTATAGGATTAAAGATTTACTAAAAATTGAGTTAAGTTTTAGATACTTTATAAGTCCTTTTAGAAAAAAAAGTAGGAAGGAGTTTTGCTTTAAAGATGAAGGGAGGCTAGAAGATTACTTACTAGATCCAGCATTTTGGCATGAAAGTATGAGGAACTGGACCCGAGGTCAGAACCCCAGAGCCCATGTCAAACAAGATATGATAGTATGCATTTGTTACCCTAGTAATCCTCCTATAAGATGACTGGGAGATACAAAAAAGTATTTAAAAGCTTATGGGATAGCTAGCCTGACATATTCATAAATGAACAAGAACACATGTATCAAATAAGGAAGAAGATAAGGGTGAACAGCTCAGCGTATTCTCTGATCTCTACATGCATAGGGTGACATGCACAGCCTGAACTCACATAAATTAGCACACAAACACATAAACACACACAAACACACAGAGGAACACAGACACATAGTTAATTTGAAAAGATAAAGGAAGTATTCTTACTTTAAGGAAGAAGGTTTAAACTCACCTAGTTAATGTGGCTCTTTTATTCTCTAGAATTTTTTTTATTAAGTTTTTAATGACGTGAGTACTGCACTATTGTATTAAGGACAATAAACACTTAAGGTTTATGAAATAATTAAAATGATGCCAACATCAAGTAAAGGAGATTGGGAACATTACTGAAAAAGATGATCAGTCATCAATTTTATTTCTATCACCAAAACATTCAATTTAACAATTTTAAATATATATATATGCATGCCTGTATCTTGTGCCTACCTGATACAAGGAGAGGTCAGAAGAAAGTGTCAGAATCCCTGGAACTGGAATTAAAGGTACTTGTGAACCAAATGTAAGTATCGTAATTGAAACCTTCTCTTCTGCAAGAGCAGCAAGTGACCTTAACCACTGAACTATATCTGTAGGCTTCCAATTAAACTTTTAAAGTACAGCTTCAGAAGGAAATAGCTGAACATATTTTGGAAAAGTCTATAAACCTTTACAAAGATTAATAAATACCAGCTGTACCTTCATTATTTTTAACATTATGATTTTTATTATTGCGTATTTTCTAGGCACTTCGATTAATGAAATAAAAGTTCACCATAAAGCATAATGTCATTTTTCAAAGAGATTTGATGGATGCTGTCCTACAAAATAGAAAAGTATGGATGAATGTTATTTTCATTATCACATAATAAAGGGAAAGCCTTTTGTTGGATGTATTGAAGATTAAAGTTGTATAGCTAGTAACAGCATTTTGGCAAGCAGATAAAATACCAAAGTCATAGAAAACACATTCATTCAAACTAGACAGTCAAATGCAGTAAGAAAAAAGAAAAACATTCAAAAGTGGTTGGGCTCTTGAAGGTTATGTTCAGTCATACATGGCTACAAAAAACCCCTGAGCATTACAGAAAATGGGAAGCTGTTTTAAAATAAATCTCATGAGCTTAATACAGAGAACACAATGAAAACATAAAGAACGCAAAGGACCAGCCACTGTACTGAGAAGAACATAGATGAAGCACAGATCAGAAGTAGTGCTTGGGTTGTATGGTCTTTCTTCCTCATTTGTGAGCAAGGAGAGGTTTATTCTAGAAGAGAAAGGGAAGTTCTACACTCTGAGAGGTATGAGAATGAAACTTAAAAGGAGATATTTATTTTGCCAAAGATTCTGGTTGCATGCAGAGAAAAATTGTGAACTAAAATTTGTCAGTGCCCAAATGACCAATTAAAATAATAGACATGGAAATTAATGCCTAATTCCAACAAACTGGGCAGCTTTGAATAACAAGTAGGGTCATGTCTTACTGATCAATCATTACTGGAGGCAACAGGGTTCAATGCAATTGTATGACTGATGATTACTTTTCTCTACCAGCACTATTCAAGCTGATTGAAGGGACGAGGTTTTTTAGGACATTGCCTGCTTGCTTGGTCATATTCTCTGAGACAAGTATGTGGTTTGTTTAGGTCATTCTTGTGATAGTTTTACTATCAAGTTCTTAGGAATAATCAATACATATACCAATATATATTATGTATATATAATATAGAGTAGACAAAAGGGAATAGCTTTGAGTACCAAAGAAAGTGAGTTTAAACTTATCGCAACACTGATGCAGATCAAAACCATTGTGAGATGCTACTTCATATACATTATTATGGACACACTAAAAAGAGAGTGATGATGAGTGGAGGCAAGGACTTAGGGAAATGAAACCCTATATTAAATGTTGGTAAGAATGTGACATAGCTCCATGGCTCTTCAAAACTTTGCCAGCTAGTCAAATGATTAAAAATAAAGTCATTATGTAATAGTTCTACTCCTAGACATCCAAGAGAAATGTCACCTTAGGTCCTCACTGATGTTATTAGAATCATTATTCATAATAATTAAAAGATAAATGAAACTCAAGTATTTACCCACTGAAAAAATATGTGAGAAGAACATATAATAGCTATGATACGTGCTAATAAGCAATAAATAAATAAATAGACCACGGTTTTGATGATACTTGAAAACATGCTAAGTTAACCATCACAAGGAACAACTTATTGTGGGATCCCATTTGTACTGTGTTCAGATTATGCAACAACAAAAAGACTGTTCTTTCTTAGGCACACGGGAGTGCATGACCAGGAAGTAAAGAAACAAAATTTATATTCTTTAATTACTTTTACTGTCCAGTCTTCATCCCCTTTTTGGTCTGTCCCCTACTGCTCCCTATCTCATCCCTCCTCCCTGCCAATGCCCCCACTCTGTATCCAAGATGTTCCCACCCTGCCACTCCCATCCCAAACTTCCCCACTCCCTGGGGCCTCAAGTCTCTCAAGGGTTAGGTGCATCTTCTCTCACTAAGGGCAGACCAGGAAATCCTCTGCTGTATATGTGTTGGGGGTCTCATATCAGCTGGTATATGCTGTCTGGTTGGTGGCTCAGTGTCTGAGAGATCTCCTGGGTCCAAGTAAGTTAAGACTGCAGGTCTTCCCATGGAGCCACCCTTTTCTTTAGATTCTTTCAGCTTTTCTCCAACTTAACCACAGAGGTCCTCAGCTTCTGTACATTGTTTGGGTGTTAGTATCTACATCTGACTGTTTCAGCTGCTTTTTGGGCCTTTCTGAGGGCAGCCATGCTAGGCTCCTATCTGCAAGTACACCACAGCATCACTAACAGCGTCAGAGCCCCAGGCCTCCCCTTGAGCTTGATCCCAATTTGGACCTGTTACTAGACCTTCCTTCTCTCATGCTCTTCCCCATTTTTGTTCTTGTCATTTTTGCTCCTTCAGTCAGGAACAATTCTGGGTCAGAGCTTTGACTGTGGGATAGCAACTTCATCCCTCCCCTTGATGGTCTGACCTTTCACAGGAGACAGACTCTACAAGTTCTTCCGACTCAGTGTAGAGCACTTCATCCAAGGTCGCTCACTTTGAGTCCTGGAAGTCTCTCACCTCCCAGATCTCTGGTAAATTCTGGAGAGTCTGCTCCCCAACTCCCCCATCACCTACCTCCCAAGGTTGCCTTTTTCCATCCTTTCTGCTGGCCCTCAGGGCTTCAGTTCTGTTTCCCACTCAATACCTGATCATGTCCCCCTCCCCCCTTTTTAAAAATTGCTCAAGGAAGGTTTATTGACTGTAAAGAACTGCTGACAGATGGCTGTAGGGTAATCAGGTGAGCCCTCACATTCACCTCCCTCCAGATGGATGGGAGTTCTGCTGCTGCTGGCTCAAAAGGAAAAAGGAACAAAAGACAACAGTACAAACAGTTTTTCATAGGCTTGCTCATTTCCCAGACGCATTTCACTCCTTATCTTCTCTGAAGCTTTTTTCTTCTTTGTTTCCTCATGATCTTTGCTAATTGTTTTTGAGATTTCTCTTCCAGGGAGTGGAGCCTAGTAAATGGTTGCCCTTCCCATTGCTGCCTTGATCTTTCCTTTCTGTATTTCTATGGTACAGGTGACATTTTGTTCTTCACCTAAGTGACTTCTGTGCAGTTGACCAAAACTGAAAATCAGTATAGAAACTAGTGCAAACTTACACCATTAGAGAAAAAAAAATATTTCCAAATATATCATGAACAGAAAATGATCCATCTTTCCAAACTGTTAATTCTCATTAAGAAAGAGAATGTTGGCATGGCTGATTTATGGAGAATTTTTTCCCCAGCAGAACAGAAGTGTGTATGTGCCTGAAATTTTCTTTTCCACCGAGTTGTGTGATGAATGTGCTATTCTGCATCACCTGAAACTGAGGCATTCTTTTTAAAATAAATGTTTAAAAAGTGTACCAGCACTAATGGCTCAATAAAATCAGCAAGTTGAAAATAAAATGTCAGAAATTTTAAAAACCTAATGTTTCCAGAGCAATATAAACACAATAAATGGAACATAATGTCTAAATTATTGGGATTTAATAACCTACAAAGCCAATATTTTTGGAAAAATAAGAATAGAAGATTTGATCCAAATTTCAGGAATTCATAATTTTGCCTTGATAAGTAAAGTTTACAGTAGTTATGAATCACAATTAATGATTTAGTCCGCATTTAAGAAAGAAAATGAGGCAGATGAGCAGCCTCCTCCCCTCTCACATCCCACAGCTGCCTCTTTCCCAGGAGGTCTACTGTAACTAGGAACACAGGAACTTCATCCTACTAGGAAATCAGGAGGTTTGAACAACCAGAGACACAGGAGGCCTGTCCTAACCAGTAATACAGGAGGATTGCTCTAACCAGGGACACAGGATGCCTGCTCTAACCAAGAAAAAAGGAGAGCCTCCCCCACCCCACACCCAACTAGAGACAGCACTGCCTGCCTTCCAGGAGGCTTACTCTAACCCCTGTCACTGGACCCCTCTAAGGAGGTAGTCTCCAGTCACAGACACCCAACCCAGTTAACACCATAGATGACCAGATGGCAAGAGGCAAGTTCAAGAACAGAAACAACAGAAACCAATGCAATTTTGGCAACACTGGAACACAGCTCTCCCACCACAACAAGCCCTGGATACCTCAACACACCTAAAAAGCAATATACTGCCATAAAATCTCATCTTATCATCATGATAGAAGCCTTTAAGAAGGACACAAATAATTCCTTTAAAGAAATACAGGAAAACACAGGCACACAGGTAGAAGACTCCTACCAATGGAACACTACCTGATTGCTGGTGGTATACCTTCTCTGGAAATCAATCTAATGATTCCTCAGAAAATTGGGAATAGTTCTACCTGAAGACCCAACTATACCACTCCTGAACATATACCCAAAAGATGCTCTACCATCTTAAGGACATGTGCTTCATTAATTTCACAGCAGACTTATTTGCAATAGCTAAAAGCTGGAAGTACCCTGGATGTCCCTCAGTTGAAGAATGGATACAGTGTGTTTTATTTCTACAATAGAATACTATTCGGCTAATAAAAACAAAGATATCATGAATTTGCAGGCAAATGGGTGCAACTAGGAAATATCATCCTGAGCAAGATGATCCAGACCAAAAAGGACAAGGACATATATGGTGTGTACTCACTGATAAGTGGCAATTAGCCAAAAACAACAGAATATCCTGGATACAACCCAGAGACAGCCAAAGTTTAACAAGCAGAAAGGCTCATTTTAAAATTCAATCCCATTTAATAGGGAAAAGAAAATAATCATGTGAGGGAGAGGGAGGGAGGGACCTGGATGGGAGAGAGGAGAAAGAAGAGAAAAGGGAAACAGGATCAGGAATGGTGGGAGGAGAACATGAGAGAAGCCCAGAGGGCCAGAGGAATGAATGGAAATATCCAGTTTCTGGCAGTAGGACATGGGGGAGACCTTCTAGAAAGTTCCAGAGACTTGGGATGTGAAAGAGTCCTGGGACTAAATGTGGATAATCCTAGCCAAAATGCCCAACAGTGGGGAGAGGGAACTCGAAGAGTCCACCTCTAATAGACAGAGAGAGTCTCAAGTGGAGAGTATTGGTTACCAACCTACAGTCAAAATTTCTGCTCCATAATTGTTCCTGTATAAAAGAACTACAGGGAAAAATTGAGAAGAGACTGAAGGAAAGGCTGTCCAGTAACTGGCTCAATTTGGGATCCATCTCATATGGGAGTGGGTGCACCAAGGCCTGAAACTATTACTGATTCTATGATGTGCTTAGAGACAGTAGCCTAGCATGGCTGTCCTCTGAGGTCCTACCAGCAGCTAACTGAGATACTTACAGATACTTAACACTCAACTATTGGACTGAAGTCAAGGACTCCTATGGAGAAATTAGGGGAAGAACTGAAGGAGCCAAAGGGAGAGGCGACCCCATAGGAAGACCAGTAGGTCCACTAACCCAAACCCCTGGGAATGCCCAGAGACTGAGAGACCAACAAGGAGCATACACATGTTGGTCTGAGGCCTCCAGCACATATATAGCAGAGGACTGCATAGTCTTGCCTCAGTGGGAGAGGATGCACCTAATTCTGAAGAGACTTGAGGCCCCAAGGAAAGGGGATACCTGGGAGGGGAGAGGGGAAGCACACTCTCAGAGGCAAGGGAGAGGGAGATAGTGATAAGGGCCTGTGGGAGGGGGGACTCAGAGGGGAGGATAATGAATGTAATGTAAATAAACGAAATATTAAATAACAAAAAGAAAGAAGATGCATGTGTTTTGCTGTTTGGTGGACAGGAACAACAATCCATGTGTTTCTTGTTATCAATTAAGTTTTATTGTTATATATATATATATATATATATATATATATATATATATATATATATTGCTGTTAAGAGGTACCAGATGATATTTCTATACATGTTCAATCTGTGTAATTAACTGCCATCCCATGTTCTTATCTGATAGAGAAAGAAAGTGGAACGAGATGCCTCACCTGGTAAAGGCACTTACCACTAACCTGAGAATGATCTCTGGGCCCCACACTATGGAGGGAGAGAAATGAATGCTGCAACTTGTCCTCTGTCCTCCACATTCTCATGGTTGCACTTATGTACCTACCTCCCCAACACACAATAAATGCATAAAATGTTTAAGATGGAGATCATACTTCTGTGTTATAATGCAAAAGTCCTAAAACAATGCATAATATGGCAATCTCTGATCAGTGGCAATGTCCTTAAGAATGTCTTTTGCTATATCTTCACACAGGAAAGGCAAAAGAATGTGATGTGATAAGAAAAAAAATTAAATCTGTCACTGTGAATCAGCTGATCTCTTTCTCAACATGGCATAGAACAACTAAATTGTTTAATTTAAATTTAATTGTCTAAATTATTTAATTCATTTTAAAATTAGGTTAGCAAAATTTGAGATATAAAGATACTGAAGGATTATAATATATTCATTAATATTAAATGCCAATGTGACAGGATCTAGAATCACCTAGGAAACAAATCCCAGACAATGGCTTAAAGGGAGGATTAAGACTGGACTAACTAAGGTGAGAATACTCTGAATGTGGGCTGCACCTGAATGTGGGCTGCAGTCCTGAATAAAATAGAAAGGAGAAAGTGAGCTGAGCACAGCATTCATTTTTCTACTTGTGATGCAATGTAAAGTGGAGTCTCAAACAATCTGCAGTCATGTCCTAGTTTACAGCATCAAATAGAATTTATTCTGTAGATAACCTGCTTGTAGGGGTCTACTATACATCGGGATGGAAGACAAAGTTGTGGCCGTTGCAGGGTCAATTTAAAGTCTACTAGGGTAGGAGTTGGTGACCTTTATTTTTCATTCCCTTGAATGGTTGGCTCTATCTCCAAGGATATGGCTGCCTTTGTGATTGGTTAGGGATCTGGGGGTCTTGGAAAACTTTTGCTGATTAATTATACTTGGCTCAGGCTGGCTTGTGGGGCAGCTTTTACAGCTCCTGATTTGTTGCCCGTGAGGCTAGGTGGTAGGGCAGCTTCCTGTGATGGGGTAGTTTTTCTTGGAATTAAATGTTTTAGGACTTTTCCAGTTCTTGGAAACAGAAACAGGTCTAGTCTCCCAAACTGCTGTTTTTCAGCCTGTCATGGCTTTGTCTTGCTCAGTCCTCTCAGTTTCTTTTGTCAGATATTTTCCTCCATCAATAAAAAATAACTGGTAGTAATTAGGTTTACTCAGTTCTACATTGAGAATGTTCCAAAGATTGACATAAAGATCAAAAAATGTTCAACTACTCTTGCTGGGTTGGGGTGAGGTCAGAGAGGAGAAGATGATGACCAAGAAGACTCAAGAAATTTTTTAAAGATAATTCACTTTATATACCTGGGTTTGCTTTCTTATCTGCAGTTTGAGATATATTCTGCTAGAAAACATAATATTCAGCCTGCTATTTCTATGTCTAATATTTCACTATTAAAGCAACTCATTTGAAACGTGAGAGATGACTTGGTAAAGTGTATGGTTGTGGAAACATAAGAACCTGAGTTCTTATCTTTAGCACACATGTGGAAAAGGCAGGTTTGTGGTGTTTTCCTATATTACCAGAGGCAGTGTTGAGGAGAGGCACAAACAGGGTATTTTTGTGGCTTGCTGGTAAGCCAGTGTATCAGATTTAGGTAAGCTTTAGAATCTCCACTGAGAGATCCAATCAAAACCATAACATAGACGGCAGAAAGATTACCCAGTTGAAAGATCAGTTGTTAGAAGGTCAGATGATAGAAGAAAAGAACCAACTCCTGAAACTTGTCTTCAGACCTTCACATGTGCTTTGTAGCATTTGCATATACACACACAAACACACACAAACAATAAATGAACAGAATGTTAAAAAATCAATAACATCTGCAAAGTACAAAAGTACACAAGCTGGAGAAATAATTGAAGAAGAAAACTGATATCAAACTCTGTCCTCTACAAGTCCACATTGGGCAGACTGCACCTGCATACAGGAGTGTGTATGCCTGTACACAACACACAAACACATACACACACATGTGCACGCACACACACACATACTCAGTCACACAAACACAATCACACAAGCACACTACAATCCATTCTTGAGTATACTAGTATCACGATGCATCCTCAATCCTGCTGTCTCTCCTTCTGCTTACTGTTCTGTGTCATAGTTAGCCAGGGATAAACCTACCTATGTTCTCTACATTCCTCTTCTTACTTCTCCTTTTGACCTTCATTTCCATGGTGTCTGTTCTTTTCCCGTTTTTTCTCTGTGGTGTACAGAAACTTACTCAGCATTTTCTTGTAGAAACTTAAAGGAAGATTCTTATGACTGCATTGAACTTTCTGCCACATTTCAAATTCTAACAATGAGATTCTTTTAGGATCTGTAAACTTTTCTTTGTCACATTTATATTTGAAGTGTACTTTATTACTTATTTATTCATGTGCCTCTTCTTTGATGGAAGGGCTTGAAGTAGGATGAAATAAAAGTCATATATAATAAAGCTAATACAACTGGAATGAATTTTTAAAAACTCAGATATGGGAAATGACAAATAAAGAATGTCTAAGACTCCACATGTGGATAACGGTGCTCCCTGACACTCATAGAGTTATTACATTCAAGTTCCTCATCAGACAAAGGACAGCAGTCTATCAAACAAAAAATGATTGCATTCTATTCTAGAAGTATATTGGATATATTTTTGTTGTATAGGAAACTCTGACAGGGAGTATTGCAGATAATAATAATTCAATGACAACCTACCTTTGACTTAATGTGAAATTGGTTTTGCAGTTCTTGAAATTTTAGTGCTTAAACTTTTTGAAAATATGCAATATTCTAGTTAAGACATTGAAGATATTTCTGTCAATATCCAGATATACTGCCCATATCTTATAGTGGTTTTTCATATATTGAGTTTGGAAGACACATGCTTTTGATATGGATCTTGAAACATAGTCACCATGAAAAGCTAAAGATGGTACATGACTTTAATTACAGGAGACAGAGGCAAGCAGGTCTCTGAATTCAAGGTTAGCCTGGGACAGATCAAGTTTCAAGTAAAGAACACCTTAAATCCAGCTGTTGTGGTACACACCTTTAATCTGGGAAATACTTTCTGCTGGAGGTCTAAATAAGGACAAAGGAAGAAGGAAGACTTTCTTCTGCTTGCTCAGCTGCTTGCACGTACTTGCTCAGCTGCTTGCACGTACTTGCTACAAGTCCCTCCAAACTTCTTGCCCAGCAGAATTTAGGGTTGCAGGGACAGGAAGCAAAATTTTCCTAGTGGGTTACTAGGAGTGGTAGAAAATGCCCCTTTTGACCTCTCGATTCCTGGACCCATAGATTTCTGCCTGTGGGAGAAACTGCACCATATATAGGATGCTGATTCAAAGCATATACTCGCTTCTGTAGAACGCTTCCCCAACCTTCTTTGCTGCTGCCATTGAATTGGAGCACAAAGAAGCTGTGTTGCAGAGATATTCAAAGTTGTACCTCATGATACAGCTAGACTTGGTAATGTGTAAGAATCACCAAGGTGGTACTTGTTTTAAGGGGGATCAGATGAGGCTTGGCACTGTGACAGTCCAGGAATATCCACTGGTGAAGTTAAATCCTCAGTTACAGTTGAGGGCCTAGGAATGAAGGGATTTTGCAAAGAAGTTGAGGCTTATCTTTCTCGTGAAGATAGCCCATGAGAAACTACTGGTAAAACCTGGTTGCAGGGGAAGACCCCAGCATATTGGAAATGCCAGTACCATGGAATGATCACCAAGAAAAGTAGCAGGGAAGTGAAGTCAACCAGAGCTTAGACTGCTACAGAGGACAGAGCTGGAGAAGTGCCATAAGCCTTTTGGAAGAGCCGAGAAAATCATGTGTGGATCCCAGACATTCCCAAGAAGTTGTAAATGTGAAGTTTCCTTGGCTACCACAAGATGTTAAAGATGACAGAGCTGTAGGGCACCTGCTGAAGAAAGCTGCCAACAAGAAATGGAACCTGCCCAAGAGAACAAAGTTTTTTGCTGCTAAATGCAGCATCTGGCAATAGCAGTCATCAAGGATGAAAAACGTTGGAAATCTAACGATTGCTTTGACTTTTACACCAGGCATGGAGATGCCGAGTTTGCAGTTTGCTCAGCTTGATTTTTTTTTTCATCCAGTATTTTCTAACCATGACATTTTTGAACTGTTCATGTATATCCTGCATGATATTGAAGGTATGTGATCTGCTTTTTTTAATTTTGATTTCTTAAAAGATTAGAGTTTAGAGATTGCATGAATCTCAGAAAAGACATTGAATGTTGGACTATTAACATTGAAGAAACTATTATAGACTATGGGGAATTTTGAAGTTGGATTAAATGTATCTTGCATTGTGCTATGCCTAGGTATGGCCCCCATAGATTCATGTAATTGAACAAGCCTACTGTGGCCAGGGAGTAGAATATGGTGGTTTGAATGTTTGGCCTATAGGGAGTGGTACTGTTATGAGGTGTGGCTTCTTGGAGGAAGTGTGTCACTGTGGGGATGGGTTTCGAAACCCTCTTTCTAGCCATGTAGGAGCCAATCTTCTGCTTGCCTTTGAAACAAGATGCAGAACTTTCAACTCTTCCAGCACCATGCTTTCTTCTTTGATGATAATGGACTGAATCTTTAAACTTGTAAGCCAGCCCCAATTAAACATTGTCCTTTCTAAAATTTGCCTAGGTCATGGTGTCTCTTCACAGCAATGGAAACTCTAACTAAGACAGTGATGCAGCAAGCTCTGCTTTTGCAAAAGGCTAGTTCTCAAAAAGGAACATGTTCCACTGGAGACCTTCAGAGGTTTGTAGTTTAAGACATTGGAACTAGACTTTGGTTTGTTAAGCAGAACTGGATAGGGAAAAAGAACATGATGCACATTGCTCCCTCTGGTGTTTTAGAAATCTCTCACACCAATGACTTCTTATGATTGAGTCTAAGATGGACATTGACATTTCAGTGATGTTAATACTAAGCCTAGGGTCTGACACAGACTAGAAAAAATACTCTTTTTTTTACTGTATTGTTTTACAGGGATCAAGTATAAAAGTATTAATAAATATCCAAGAATCAAGTATATAGAAAGTCTGGTAACAACCATGCAGTAGACAGTGGCTAAATACCTTTTCTCTCTGTGTCTTCATGAAAATATGCAGTGCACTATGACTGCTGTGGGCTTCTAGAGAAGATTGGCAAAGATGGTCACCGAGATTGTCTCTCTTGGATACTTTGCCATAAAACATGGTGGCTTCCCCTGAATAAATGTTTTATGCCATTAATACAGTTCTTCATGTTTTTCTTTATACAAAAAGTAATATTAACACAATAATATGATGAAGACATGGGAAAATTGTTCAGTATGAAAAAGTACTTGCTTTGCCTGCATAAGAATCTGACTTTGAATCCATAGCAACATTGTAAAAAGCCAAGCATGGGTGAGGTACTCTGACAGAGTTGGGACAGAGACAAGAGAATTGTTGTCCTTGCTAGCTGCCACTATAGATCCAAGTTCAATGAGAGACCTTGTCTCAAGGAAATAAGATGGCAAGTAACACAGCTGGATGCATGATGTCAACTTCTGGTTTCTAGACAAACCCCTGCCCCAAAGCACACTATCATGAAACCGCAGAAGGTATGTCTCTCTAAATGCAGATTCTGGGGAAAAAAAAAGGCAAAATTGTAAAATTTGTTATTTCTACAAAACTACCACTTGAGCCAATCTCAGGCAAATTAATTTCATCATAGAAAATAGTTGTTAATGAATAAACTGTGTCTCTACACTCTTATTTCCAATTACAGTTCTAGAATGATTGAGGGGACAAGGCCCCAGAAAGAGACATTTGGGAGCACTCCCAACCAAATAGGAGTCTGAGAGATAAGGCTACAGAATCTGCTCCAAGCAGCTGTTTGTCCCTATTAATTCAGACTATTAATATTAATGTATTCTGGGAGCGAAAGCCAGGGACCTACGCTTTTATATTGCTGTGCAGAAACTGAATATTGCATGACCTTGAATAAATAGAGTGTTACTGATGCCATTTTTATCTCAAATGAAGGAAAACCAGAGAGCAATTCCTTATCCTCTCTCTCTTGTTTGGTTTGAGTTTTGACCTCAAAGAAACCAAACTAAAACCACAAAGTCCCAGGCTCTAAAGGCAGACAAGTGTAGTTTAGGATAGTGTGGCTATAGAGCTGATCTTTGCCAGCAAGACTAGACTTTCTAAAGTCAACAGACAGAGACCATGTTCCCTTTCACTGCCATTTGAAAATGGTTTAAGAATGAGAAGACTTATGAAACTCAACCCCAATCAGAGGTATGTTCTCTCTAAGGGAAATTAGGCACATAATGAGAAAAGACAGCCAGGATTCATTAGTGGTAAAGTTCTCCATTTTGTTAAGTTCTGTGAGGTGGTTGATTTCATGAAAAGGTCTGAGTGCATGAGGGACATGATATTAAAGACAGGAAAGAGAAGCGGTTTCATCAGAGAAGAGGTGCTGTTTGTCTAAGGGATACAAACTCCCCAGCAGTCACAGCCCTGTAGTAGAAAATGTCTCATGCAGTCTTTCATGTTTCTTGTTTTCTATTTTGTTTTAATGTTTTTTTTTTAAACTTTGAGATGTGTTTTAAAGCATCTTATTATTAATAAGCTTATTCTTTGACAGTTTTATACATGAAAGTAATGCTGTTTGATTACCCTCTCTTTCTACCTGTGAGACCAAAACAGAAATAATATACATTACAAGTTAATAAGAACCAAAACAGTAGAAATATACCTTGCATGTTGAGGGTTTTGTTTGGAGTTAAGAATTAAGTTCCAGTTTGTCCTGTGTTAAATCCTTGAAATATGTAGAGAATAAATTTGTTTGTCCTGTGTTAAGTCCTTGCAAGTTAAGGTTTCTATTTCTAACTAAGAATAAATTTATATTTCTTCTCTGATATAAAATACAAAACCTGTTTTGAGGTGTTTATTTTTTTTTCAAGACTGGATTTTTCTGTCTAGCTAGCCCTGTCTGTCCTGGAAATATCTCTGTATTTTTAATTGATGATTGTAGAGCATATAGTATTGGTGCTCTGTTCAGAATGTTGTCTTGTATGCCAGAGAGGTAAAGACTATTTGCTAACATCTCTTCTACCAAATTCAGTGTCGGGTTTTATATTAATGTCTTTGTTCTACTTGTACTTGAGTTTTGAGCAGGATAATAGATATGGTATTATTTGTATCCTTCTACATGGAGACATCCAATTTGATAAAATCCATTTGTCAGAGGTTTCTCTTTACCAGTGAATATTTTTGGCTTCCGTAACAAAAGTCTGGCTTCTGTGTCTGTTGGTGTGAGTTTATGTCTGGGTCTACAATTCAATTTTATTGATCATTATATCTGTTTTTATGCCAATACCTTGTGGATTTTATTACTGTAGCTTTTTAGTATGACTTGGCAATCAGTGAAAGTAACATTTGTGTTGTTGTTATTTTTGTTGTTCTTTTTTGCTTTGTTTTTAATGTTCAGGATTATTTTAGCCATCCTGGGTTTGGAGTTTTTGTTTTTTGGTTTCCCTTATGAAGTTGAGAATTGTCATTTTATGGTCTGTAAAGAGTTGTGTTGCAATTATAATGGGGATTGTATTCAGTCTGTAGACTAATTTTGGTAAAAATGGCCATTTTTACTGTTAATCCTATTGATACCTGAGGATTGGAGTTCTTTCTATCTTCGGATATCTTCTTCAATTATTTTCTTCAAAGATTGTAGGTTTTTAATCATAGAAATCTTTTATTGACGTGGGTAGACATTATCTATAACTTGAGGCTCTTGTGAAGAGTGTTGGTTCCCTGATTTCTTCCTCATTCTGTTTGTCATTTCTATATAGAAAGGCTACTGAGTTTTTACAGTTAATCTTGTATTCAGCTACTTTGCTGAAAGCGTTTATCAACTGTAGGAGATCCCTAGTATAATTTTTAGGGTCACTTATGTACACTCTCATTTCCTCTGAAAATAATGATACTTTGAATTCTTCCTTTCCAATTTGTATCCCCTTGATCTCATTTAGTTGTCTTATTGTTCCAGATAAAACTTCAAGTGCTATATTGAATAGTATAAACAGTGTGTACATGTCTTTTTCCTTATTTTAATGAAATTGCTTTGCATTTCTATCCATTTAATTTGGTGTTAGCTATTGACCTGCTGTAAATTGCCTCTATTATGTTTAGGTATGTTCCTTTTCCCCTAATCTTGTGAGTACTTTTACCAGGAATGGGTGTTGGACTCTATTAAAGACATTTAGGTATCTAATGAAATTATCCTTAGAGATTTTGTTTTACTTTATTTACATAATAAATTACATTACTGATTTTCTTATATTCAACTATCCTTACATCTCTGGGATGAAGCCCGCTTTTTCATGGTGGGTGATCTCTTGTATGTATTCTTAGATTTGGTTTGCAAATATTTTATTGAGTATTTTTTTCATCTGTGTTCCTAAGGGAAATGGTCTGACTTCTTTTTTGTTGTTGTTGGCTCTTTATGTAGTTTTGGTATGGGGATAAATGTAGCCTCATAAAACCAGCACTTTTCCATACCTACTGCTTTAGTTTATTCCTCTGGGTTCTTGTGCTGGGCTCCTTCCCTGGCTTTCCTAAATGATGGACTATAACATGGAAGTATAAGTTAGAATCCACACTTTCCTCATGAACTTGGTTTTGGTGTTTTATAACAGCAACAGAAAGCACATTAGAACTTTTGCATAAGTTTTGGCTGTTCAATCTTATGTCCTGATGTTTGCACAATAAGAACTTACCCAACCAACTCCCAGTCCATTTCTAATTCCTGTGAAATGAGAAAATTCACTTTGTAGGATATCAGCTTCCCCCAACTTGAAATGTACTCTAGGAGGGAAGGGAAGACTAATGAGAATCCCAATGTAAATAAACATCACATGTCTTGAATGGTGGAAACCTGACTAAATCTAGACACTCCCTATCCCACAAGCTTTAGGGAAGGTAAGAGGGAGGCAATGATGACTGCGAAGCTGTGAGGGGAAATAAATCTTTAGACCTGTAGAGTTGCATTCGAGCTGTGTTTGTATGAGTCATCTCTTGTGTTGGGGTAGGATGTTTGGGTAAGGCAACAATACTCTTAAGTACTCTCAGTCACATCTCTGTTTCTGATCCCAATAAAAACTCATTGCATCACCAAGTTTCACTTTGGTACAGTTGCCACTTTGGTCTGTCATAGCTTTTTTCCTAGGTCATTTAGTTTTCTCTCTCCCTATCTCTCTCCTTCTCCCTCCCCCTCCCTCTCCCTGTCTATCCCTTTTTTCCTCTCCCTCTCTTCCTTTCCCTCTCTCCCTATCCCTTTGTCCCTCTCTCCCTCTCACCCTCTCTCCTTTCTCTCTCTCCCTCTCCCTCCCTCTCTTGCTGTGTGTGTGTGTGTTTGTGTATCTGTGTGTGTATGTGTGCTTATTGCATGAAAAGGCTTTTACAAAATAAATGGGAATAATTAATATATGTAGTATTCTTGCTACTTAAGGATTAGAACTATATATTTTATTAAATTTCATTTACTGAAAAATCCAACAAAATGTAACATTGCTTTTTTCCCTAAAGGTATAGATAAATTAAAATGAAAATATTTAAAATTATACCCAAAGTTGTTACTAGATCTGATTGTTCTGCTTTTGTTCTATTGTTGTCATTATATATCAAAATAAATTGTGTAGACACATGTGCATACATGTACACACACCAAAACTTACAGAGAATTTTTTTTTCTATTTTTAAACACTTAAACAGCCCTGTAAATCACAAAATTTAGGAAAGTTTGCCACAGTCTGAAAAGGCACTATGTAACTAAAAGCCAAATCCATTCCTGGGGCATTTCTTGATTTTTCCTCAAAATGTGTAAGACCATGCTTGAAATCTCTTTCAATGTACAGTGTGGCTTTAAACAGGTTTATGAATATCTTTATCTCCTGGATATAGCAGTAATTAAACATGAAGTCACTCCATGCCAGAAATATCATAACCTAAGAGACTTGTTATAAAATTCTTAGGATTACTTTAAGAGCTCCTACTTTTGTAGGAACAGAAATGTTTGTGGCATTTTTTCCCTCAATAAGACATACATTATTAAGAAAATATGTACAAATATTAGAAACAAATAGGTTATGATTAAATAACTGGCTGTCAATGATCAAGATACAGACATGTAAGAATGAAAGATAGAAATCAGATACGGCAGCTCTGAATTTTAGAAAACACTCAGTATATCAGTTCATTTTTCCCATTTTCAGTGACAAAACATCTGACAGAAGCAACTAAAGACAGAACCGTTTATTTTATGTCACAGTTTGATGATCCAGTGTATCTTCTTAGGGATGTCATGGTTGATGGCACTTGATGCTGCTGTGTTATGCTGCATCCACAGTCAGGAAGCAGAGAGATGAATGCTGGTCCTCAGCCCACTTTCTCATTTTCACTTACTATGCAATGTCAGTCCATCTATGAAAGGTCTTTTCAAAATTCAGGCTGGGTCTTCCTTGCTAAAAGCTTCCTTGAAACACCCTCATATACAAAGGTGTGCATCCATAGTGATAAGTACTTTGTTAAGTTTCAGTGGAGATTAAGCATCATAAAAAGAAAGATTTACTCGAACCACTACAGTACCTGTATCGCAGGCATCAGAAACAGTAATGTCACATACCCTAACATTAAGTCTATTAACGGAAAAAGTAAATACATGTTCAAAATCTACCAGTGTAAAAGCATTACTAGGGAAATTTTATTTTGGTTCTTTAATTCTGCACCCTCACCAACCTCATCTTTCTCTTCCCTACCCCTACAAGGCACTTTCTCCTTGTCCCTTTCCTGGTTACCTTCTGAGAAGTGAGATAGAAATACACTGAGCTTAGGGGAGAAAAGGTTTGTCTACTATTTCAGAAGGATAAGATCTATTAAATTAGGGACTGCCTGGCAGCAGTCATAGAAGAGAAGGCAGCAAGAGGAAGAAGTAATTGGTCACATTGTATTCATAGTCAAGAAGCCAAGGATACAAATAAAAATTAAGCCTGAATACAAAGCCTCAAGGCCCTCCTAGTGACCCACTTCTAGCAAGGACCCATCTCCTTGAAGTTCCACAAGCATACAAATATCACCACTAGCTATGGTCCAAATGTTCAAATATGTGAGCCTGTGAGAAACAGTTACCATGGCAACCACAAATACCAGTTTCTGCCTCTTCCACTTTGTCTCCAGAACTGATAGGGCCTTTATGAGTTCAACACTGCCAACTTTTCAATGTCTCTCAGAGACTCTTCCACTCATCCTGGCTGTCAACTCACACTCAACTCCTTGTAGCTTCACAAAGAACTTTTGAATCTCTGATAATTATTTCAAAGCAAACAAAAGGCCACACAAAATGAACCGTTCTTTGTTGTCTTTAACTTTCTAAATGACTTGTTTCATACTATTAACTCACTTTAGACATATGTTCCCTTCAGTAGATACCTGTACTCCCCAGATCAGTTAAGAGTCCCCTCCTACTTTCTCATCTCCAAATGCTCAGATCTACCTTGCACTACTGTGTCTTGGGTTGAGTGGATATATTTTTAATCGTTATTCAGAATCTTGCTACTGTGTTCTTGAAACACAACTTGTCTTTTATCTTTAAGTCCAGTTCATTTCCCTCTATATATCTTTACTTCTTCAGTCCTCCAAAACACAAAAGTGGACCATCCTTTCTCAAGTTGGCAGACATTATCTTATCATCTCCATTACATTTTTTATGTAGCTTTCTCCATCAACTGGACAATAGCAAGTAGGTTATTTGGTATGTTCTGATAGTCATAAAAATACTTTACAGATTGAATTTCAGAAAAGACTGTCACTTTACTGCATTGTCCATAATTGTCATTGACACTCACCAAAGTCAGGGCCATCTTTCAATTAACTCAGAAATGAGAACAGAATAGATGTACTATACTCAACAGGTTTCGAAGTATAAGAACACAAAAGAGCAATAATAGATGTCTTCAAGAAAGGCTTCTCATCCCTGTCCCTGGAAACCAAACTCTTAAGTGTGAACATAGAGAGTGGGCTGAATATGTCAGGGAGTAGCATCTATAGCACATCAAACTTATTACACAAAACTGGAGGATTATCCACAGTAGGGAAACTCTTCTTTGTCCCTCATAATCATATATAACTCATAATGATGTCAACCAGTAGATATAATGTAGCTAAGATAGGAGATGCATTTGAAAGATGGTGGGAGAGATATCAACATGATTTAGTGTGATGAAGAAATATTGGGGATTTTGCTATAGCATGTCTCATTGATCACTAGGGAGTAAGTCAGTAGTATAGGCACGACCAATCAGTCTTACCTTATTCAGATGTTATAGCCCATCTGAACAGAGTTAGATGCTGAAAATTTCTAGAGAATGAATGTGCTGGAATTTTTCTCATTGTCTGTTCACAGAAATCTCAAACCAGATATGATTTGCCATAGGTTGCCTCCAGGGTCTCGAGGAGGTCTTACTGAAGATTCCAGAGGTCTTTCCTGGAAAAATGTGAAGGGATTAGTGATTCTTCTCTATCTGAAAAAACTGTGAAAGTAGACGTGTGTGTGTGTGTGTGTGTGTGTGTGTGTGTGTGTGTGTGTGTATTCATATGTGTGTTGCTAAGACTGAGCCTAGGGCCACAGGAAATTAAGTAATTGCTCTACAACTGAGTATATCCCCACCTAAAAGGACATTCTTTGCTGTTGTTGTTTTAACTACATAGTTGTTTCATCTGATTTTTATGAGTAAACTTGGATTATCTCGACTGATAATTTTAGGATAAGGCTCAGTTTGAAATAGGACACAGCATTTGAGAGGAGGCCTAGATTTAACTCTTTCAAATAAGGCCAAATACTCAGAACCTTGAACCGGTGGGCTCCCAGTATATGAGCAGGTGTTCTGAAGGTGTAAGGGCTCTCCATCGCCTTCAGTTAGAGAATAGAAAGTGATTTTCCAACTGTAGGATTTTCAGAAGTCAAAAACATTGAGGAATCTTCAACAATTCTTTATAGAAAACGTAGAATATAGGGGAAAATGTGTGTGTGTGAAGGCATATTTGTTATAGAAGAAAATCCATAAAATGTGAAGTTATTGAAGTTTTTAGTTAGCTTTGTGTTTCATGTCCCACCATGTACTTTAAACAAACACTATGAATAGTAGTAATTACAAAAGCCCCACAGAATGATGAAGACACATGAGCATTTAGAAAACACTGGACCATACTTTAAAATACTCATTTTCTTTCTTTAATATTTGTCTATTTGGAGGGACAAATTAGATCTAATTAAAGTGAACACAGATATACCAAACTCTAATGAGCATTTATTTTGGATGTGTTTTTCAAGTGATGTCCAAAATGGGCTGCTTTTAAACTTTTTTTTCCTGTACAGCAAAGGAAAAATGAATGGAACATGCAATTTCAAAGGTCAAAGACAAAATAGGCTAAATAAAAATTTTGAAAGAAACTTCTCTTTAAGAATATTATGAATAAGCACAGAAGATTGGTGATATCTTCTAATTAGCACAACCCCTATATACCAAGTAGCAACCCACATATACACTCATACACTCACATGTTCCATTTAAATGTGCCTCCATATGGCCAGTAAGTAGAGCAGTTATCTCTGGGTTTTTGCTCTAAGTTCTGGGTTTAATACATTTATAATCGAAGCATGTGGAAAGACATAAAGATCCCTAATGTTTGATATCCAACCAACCTTGTATACTTGGTAATTCCAGGACAATAAGACACTATATCAATGGAAGGGGATAGCATTGTTGAGGATGACCCCTATACATACATGTGCACAAACATACATACACACTTAAAAATAAAATAATAAATACACAATAATTGGATAAGTGTGTTAGTGATATTCAAGAAATACAGTCTTGTAAAAACTCATAGTAGAATTCAGCAGCTGCTCTTAAGTTTTGTGTTCTTTCTTGGAGAACCAGAAAAGGCCTCAGTACTTGGAAGGAAGGAAACATGTAGCCTTGTTTCTCAGGCACTGGAGACAGCAAGATCTTCTGGTGAAGAAATGACCTTGAAGACATTTCTGATGAGGATAGTGACAATGCTGTATATAAAGACCTATAGGAGGCAAGATGCACAGCAGATGTTGTGCATCTTAGCTGATTCTTAGAATATGTCTTTCTTTCCCAACAAGAATCCAAATCTTATACCATGTTCCCAGAAGCTCTAACACAAAAGGTAAATTATAATAACAAGTTGTAAGACTCACTCTGTGAGTTTAAGTCATTATCAGCCCCATACATGTTTCCAAATGATCTCTAGACATGATATGAAATATGCAATCTCTCACTTTCTTTCACCATTTCAGTGTTATAATTTTCTTCTCTAGATCCCACAAATGTCATTTTCCATGTTTCAGTGTTGTGTTTACCTAAGACATGCTTTCTGGCAAAAGAGATTGGCATCTAAGAGTGGTTGTCTCACAGGCTCTTAATTTTAGCACTCAAGAAAAAGAGGCAGATGGGTATCTGTGTCTTTGAGGGCAGCCTGGTCTATAAACCCAGTTCCAGAACAAACAAGTTTTCACAGAGAAAACCTGTCTTGAAAAGGCAAGCAAGCAAGCAAGCAAACAAACAAACAATTCCCACACACAAAAAGAATCAATCCTAGTGAGATACATAAATTTGTATATTTTTATACTTAAATCTAATGCAGGGTCAGAGAGATATAATAAGTGGCACATATAGGTAGGTCTAATTATCATTAAAGGTGAATTTAGCAACGCTTTTGTGTTGGTTAGTGTTAACTCTCAACTTGAAATAATCTAGACTCACCTAAAAGGCAAGCCTCCAAGAACCCCTGTAATTCATTACCTGTATTAATTTCAAACTCTCAGACTGTATGGATAATTTTGGTTGCATTAATTAATGTGAAAAGATCCATCTCAATTGTGAGAAGAACTGCTTTTGGCAAATGGGTTCATGAATTATATAAATGATGAAAAACACCTAAACACTGGAAAACATGCATCTATAACCCTGACTCCTGACAGTAGATGCAATACAAATAGCTGCTTCGAGTCCCTGATTCCTTGACTTACTCTCCATGATGGACCAACATGTGAACCAGAATAAATATTTGTCCTTTAAATTTCTTTATTAAAATATTTTTCTCACAAAACCAGAAAAAGAAGCAGTTTGTATATTAATTACTTCTCTATTCCTGTGATAAATCACCATGACCAAGAAATCTATTAAAAGAATACTAATTTGTGCTTATAGTTTGAGAGATGTACAGCATCTTTGCTTGATGGCAAAGCAAAGATGTGGAAACAAGAACAATTGAGAGCTTACATTTTGACCCACAAGTAGGAGTACGAGAGGGCTAACTCAAAAATAACAATGGTCTTTTGAAAGCTGAAAGGCCCAGTGTCATGCTTCCTCCTCTTAATCCTCTCCAAACAGCCACCAACTTAACATCAAGCATTTAAATATGACTCTATTTTAACCATTCTCATTAAAATGACCAGAGTTAGTGTGTTTATATTTCTTGTAGCTTCTCTGTGCCCCTCATCATTTCTTCCATCTATACAGATGATACAACGGTAAGTTTCTTATGAACTGAAATAAGGAAAAGTGACTTGGAGGAAAACATTGTGATGTTTCTAAATGGTGCTTTTATCAAATGACACACTGCCTTTCTTTGGACCCTATCCATATGAGTGATGCTTAAATTTTGTAGATTATGAAATGCATGACATTATCAATCATTACAGAATATTACCCTCAAAATATTTTTATCCTAAAGTTTCAAGATGTTGCAATTAAGGAGATGGATCTGTTAGTGAAGAGTTTTCTTTTCAAATATAAGGAGTTATTCATCCACAGAACTCATGTGAAAAAAAGTCAGTGATGCCATATGCTTGTAATACTATTGCTGGAAACATAAATGGACAGAACCTGGACTTATGGACCACTGGCCTAATCTACTTTGCAAGTTCCAATGCAATGAGGGACTCATAAAGCAAAATATATGGCACCTGAGGAATGAAACTCAAAGCTTTTCTCAGACCTCCATACTTCTGTGCACACAAGCGCATATATCCATAGATTCATATGTATGCTGACACATGCAATTACAAACACACACACACACACACACAGTTGTTGGCTACCTAGAACTCTGAGTTTTTAATAAGGAATCTAGTAATACTTGACTAACAAATGATTATTTGGATGAGATATTTTCTTGTGTGATATTATGAAAGTATATGACTGTCTGTCTTAGAGTCACACAAATATGCTGTCTACCAAGTGTAGAAAGTGGACCATGGGATCAATATTATGGTAGAGATTTGATGGTGTTTGATGTGAATAATATTTCAGAAGCAGTTGTTAGGGAAACATTTAAAATTAGTCATTAAATGCACTACACCTAGTTATATTCTTGCCCTCACCATTGACCCACCATGTGAAAGAAAAAAAAAGTTTAGGTGAACCCAAGTGTTGTCAACTGAAAAACAAAGTTAATACATGAATAGATGATTTATGCTTTAAATATGTAGTCCACACTCAGTAATCAGGTTTTGTTTTTGTTTGTTTGTTTTTTGAGACAGGGTTTCTCTGTGTAGCCCTGGCTGTCCTGAAGCTTACTCTGTAGACCAGGCTGGCCTGGAACTCAGAAATCCGCCTGCCTCTGCCTCCCAAGTGCTGGGATTAAACACGTGCGCCACCACCGCCCGGCACCAGTAATCAGTTTTGACTTCCTATTTCAGGTGGACGTGACTCAGTCTTGAAATTGACTCATGATGTTGAACGTCACATAATAAGTACACATAACAATGGGTTTCACTGTGATCTTTCTGGGCATGCTTATAACATTTTGATTACACTCACTCTCCAATGTCCTCTCACCTCACTCCCAGTCTGAGCACCGTATTCCCTATTAGTCATCTTTTTTACCATTTTATCATGTTGTGATTGTTTGTTCTTATTTTGAGGACCCAGTGAGCTTAAAGTAGGGTTGCTTACCACAGCATTGCTCTGAAGTGGCTTTTTTTTTTTTCGATTTTCTTTTTTTTTTTTTTTTTTTGGTTTTTTTTTTTGTTGTTGTTGATATTGTTGTAGTTTTACGGGATCATAAAACTTACCAATAACTACATAACTGAACAAAATGCTTACCCCAGTCATGAAGCTAAGTATCTATAGGACCTTAGGGAACAGTTGGGTCCAATGAAACCCCTCACCATCCTATGAGAAGATGATAGTAGACCAGTCTTAAGCAGATAATGTGCATGTAATTTCTTCTGCAGTAAATATAAGAGTAAAAGGACATGTCCTACTTGGCAATCAGTAACTTTGCTTTCAGGAAGAGTTACCATAAAAATTTTATGGAACAATATGTTTTGTGCCAACCACTAGTTCCATAAAATAAAAACAGTGATGGTAAAGACACATTTATTAAAAACTCAATATTTCAATCAAATCCAAGTTGGATCTCAGAGTTGTTTGCTGGGATATTCTCCAGTTAAAAAGCATTTGAAGAGGAAAATAAAAATAGTGTGGAAGAAAAGTAATCCAAAGCAAAATAGTAGTGGGTTTATTTTTCTCATTAAAATCTGAGAAGTGATTAATGTCATTCCTTGTTATAGCTAAATTAATATGTGTAGAAGAAAAAACACAGCAATGAATCAAATTCCAATCAAAGTGTAGAAATAAAAAAACACAAATTAAGTCACTCATTATACATGTCAATAATTTGCCTTGGATAACTTGAAAATTATACCTTGTAATCATGATTAAAAACCTTCTTTGCCTATTCAGAGGTGCTGTGTTTATAGTTAATTTCATTTTCCTAACAGACAGTCTGTTTTTCAGACTGTTCCTCCTCTCTGTTCCTCTTTCTCTCTTCCTTTTATTTCTTTAGCAATTTCAGCCATCTAGTGTGTACCTTGTGTATGATTGAATATATATATATATATATATATATATATATATATATATATATATATATATATAATTTTCTCACTTTATCAACAGAGATTAAAGACTTAACCTATTAAATAATTCCATCATCTTTCCCGATAAAAGCAAGCATGTCTTTGGTCAGTGCTGGTAGAACTCAAGGAATTTATCGGCAGTGAATAAAAAAATCAAATCAAATTAATCCTTTGATTTCTTCCCACTTATGTAGATCTTCAACTTATTCATTTCAATGCATATATTTACCACTGTTTTACCAGGAGAAGTGTTTAGAGTTTATGGAAAATTGACTCAGATCAAAACTTAAATGATTTAAATTGGGAAATGTTTGCATTCAAATATTTTTGCAGGGAAGAAGTCTACTATGGAAAGAAATAGCAAGATGCTAGTCATTTCAATCAAAGAGTCTGGAGCAAACTTGGAGTTGGAAGGCTTTCTTCAGAAATCTAAGGTGGAGGAAAGTATACTTCAGAGTAAGTCTTAGTGCAATGCTTTCAAGATATTCTATTTTTTCTTGTTATAAAATCCTCCAGAAACATGCATGCTCACATGAATTTTTCTCAAAGGTAGGGAAATGTGTGAGATACAGAACAGGAATATTTGGACATATCTGGACAATGATCTGGCCTTATTGGTCAAAATCCTAGTGTTATTATAAAGTTTAGCTACCTGAGATATTGGTAAAACAACCACCAAGCATACCAGAACATAGTAAAATTTTATTTAATATGTCTTTGTTATTATCACGTTATTAGAATAATGAATGTCTTAATTTTTTATTCATTCAAGAAATTTAAATTAACCACAGAGGATCAAAGCATCTGTCTGACCATGGTGCTTTCTAGCACCTTATATAGAGGTGAGAACATGAGTTACAAATAAGAGTCTTAGCTCTGACTGTTGAAAATGGAAAAAAAAGGACTGCCCTTGAATCATTTTTTTTAAAGATCTTTACTATTACATATTGATTGCACACAATAATAGATTTCATCATCATGCATTTCATACACTCTAATAATCGTTTGCTACCATCCATCCCCTTTCCTGTCACTCTCTCATCCCCTTTCTCATCTCCCCTTTACTTTCTTGTGAGTTAATTATTTTAATTAGGGTCTCTAACAGGAGCATGGGCAACTTACCTGTGGCAAACCACTCAGGAAAATATCTTTCTCTCTTTTAGCCACTGTGATTGTCTCCAAAGACCTCTCAGAGAGAGCCAGAAAACAGCATCATTATTTTAAAATCATCAGACCAGACATGTGAAATGATCATCTAGGGCAACCCACTAAGGAGACTATAAACACAGGAAGAAACTTCAGCTTGTGATATTTAATGGGACAGAGCACACAGTGCATGCTTTGTGGTTGAGAGTCAGGTGACTTCTAAGATCAGGCCAATCTCTTTTAGTTCTCCCATGCATGGAGATAGAATGTTGGCAACTGACCTTGTGATGTCATTTTTAAACCATGCTTTCGTTGTTGTTGTTGTTATTGTTGTTGTTCTCAGATATTCCTGAGTTGTAAGACTACAAAGAGGATGATTTAGTCATTAAACATCTCTTATAAAGGGCAATGGAAGATATTCAGGACAAAAAGAGAAGAGTTTCATGAGCCTAGGCCTCTTCCTCAGGGCTGATGGGCAGCTAACTGTGGAGCTGTGGTGCCCACGCATGGGCATGGGTCCTGTTGGGTTGAGTTGTAGTTCCCAGCGTCTGCTGCCCCAGGCAGATGAAACCGAAGCTCAGGTGGCAGAAGCGAGGGAATTTGACTGAGTTCACTCCACAAGGCACGGGCAGATGTTGGGCTGGGAGAAGTAGCAGAACTCCACTCCGGGTCATGGGGAGATCACAGTCTGAGTTCCCACGGGGGCAGAGCTCCTGGGTTGGGGATCTCTGGGCCAAGGTGGCCAACCGGAGACCAGCTGCTCTCAGCCCCTGGGCTCCCAGGCACTGCTGGGATAAGTACGGGCTGGACCAACCCACAGCCAAAAGGGGCGAGGGAAAGAAGCTTCAGCAGTGCCCAACAGGGTAGATAAGACTCTTGGTAGAGGAGACACGCTTGGCTGGGTTATGGCTGGGTCTGCTAGCTTGCTTGAGTTGGCAGGCTTTTGTGGCTAGAGCGCAGAGAACTCCTCCACGAAAGATTAGGCAACTGCTCATTAGTTGAAGGCCCCCTCTATGGTTCTCCACGGGGGGGGGGGGGGGGCAAGTCTGAGAGGAAGTCCACAGTTTTAAAAAGGTTTATTGTTAAGGCAGAAAGTGGATGAAGCTACACCCCATATTCTCAGAGTGGGCCTGAGGTTAAATATCTTTTGCAAGGAGGAGGGTCTGGAAAAGAATGCTTAATTGACTATGCCCTCTGGCCTTTAGATATTTCATTAATATGGAGATCTCTTGAGGCTCTGGGGCCTGTAGTCACACCCTCTACCTGTGCTAAGTGACCTAAGGCCACAAACCTTTCTTTGAAAGGAGCTGTGGATAAGTGAAAGGAACCAGGGCCCAGGAGTAAGGCTGAACACCTACCATCCCATTAGGGTATTATCCGGGGTTCAAGGCCTGTGCTTGACCAGGTACCCAGGTACCTCTCACAGCCCACCACCCCACAGGTAACAATACCTCGGTGAAGAGGGACTCATGAAGCCCATCATTCTCTGTGGGTTATGGGTTTGAGAATTTCAGTGATATCTCTCATGGAATGATCATTTTTTTCTATTTTTGAAAAGAGATTCAACCAAAGTTCAGAATGTCCAACTACTTGAAAATGAGAGAAAATCTTCCTTAGATACCTGTTCTTCCACAGAAATGTTTGCATTTCTAGTCATAGGCTGTGAATCTTTACTCAGTTGTCTAATGTGTTAAAGGTGGACCAGGGAATGGGCCAAGAATATGCTAAACTGAAAGCCTCAGAAGACACTCACTA
The DNA here is from genome assembly GCF_011762505.2 of Arvicanthis niloticus. Classification (NCBI taxonomy): domain Eukaryota; kingdom Metazoa; phylum Chordata; class Mammalia; order Rodentia; family Muridae; genus Arvicanthis; species Arvicanthis niloticus. Next base: position 6,933,232 of record NC_047667.1, read on the forward strand.
AAGTGTGTATGAGTGGAAGATCTCCCATAAATTCTTAGTGGTGATTAATACTTTAACTATGTAAGTCAGGTAGAAATAAGAGAGGCTGAGTAGACACTATCACTATTTCATTTCCCAAACCTGCTATTATACTCCCAGAACATACTCTGGAGCATGCAGACACATGCACGTTCCTCACCATAGAGATGATTGCATTCCTCTACTTCTGGGAGAATCTTTACATAGTTATTTAAATTGAATCTTATAAATATACTTTTTAATTAACCAGAACACATATTCAACATTTTAATCAAAATTTGTGCTATAGATCTAGAATTAAGACATAGCCATTAATCATAATTTGCTAATATAATGAAAAGTCTGTAAAATTTTTTTCCACAAATAAGGTATTTGAAATCTCAGAGAGACTAATAATATTACCAATGAAAGAATTAGTGCTATATCACCCATACTTTTATTTTTGTAATAAAATATTTTAATTTATTCTGTTTGTAATAAATTTTTTATTAAAACTTTACAAGATTTTTAAAATTATTTTTAATTTTTTACTTATGTACATTTGTTCAGGTGCTCACAGAACAAATATTTTGGGAGGTGGGCTGTCTGCAGCTAAAAACCAACTCTGGGCTTTTTTTTTTTTTTTTTTCACAAAGTGCTCTTTACATCTGAGCCACCTTGTTCTGAGAAAAAAAAGACAATTATTGATTATTAAATAAAGTATCAACTAAGGCCATAGGTATATTATTTTAAATTGGAAAAGTAAAAACATATGGTGTTCAGGAATTCCTTAGAAAAACAAAACACAAGTTGCAAGAGTATACCAAATACAAGTAAAAACGCAGGAAACAGGGGCAGACTAGCCTCTTCCTGTGCAAGGGCTCAGTGAGAATTCAAGGAACTGACAGGATTAGAAGAAACACTGTTTCCATAGCCTAATCCCCTCAACAATTAGCCTGTACCTGGAAGATGAGAGTGTGCTGGACACTTGGAGAGAAGTGGAGCTGTTCACTCCCCTGTGGTTGCTTTTCAGCTGACAGTGATAGATTCAATTTTACACTTTTATTTTTAAAACTCAAAGACAGTAGTTCCTTGATGAAGATCTAATTATACTTTTAAAATTTAAGAAAAGAAGTTGCCAGGTTTTCTTTTGTTGTTGTTGTTGTTTATATGTTCACTAAATGCCTATGTTTGGGGATTCATGAGGTGCCTCAGCAGTTAAGAGCACTGAGGCGATCGATCCATTGCTCTTCCTCAGCCTCAGGAGGCACCTGCACTCATTTGGCCGACACACATTCAGTCACACACATAGAAATAAAAATAAGTCTTTGATTTTTTAAGTTTGCAGTTGGCATTTTCACTTAAAAATGCATTCTAAATGCCTAATCTGAGAAGTTTCTGTACTTTCTGTACATTTATGAAGTATTGATTTAAATTAATTCAATTAAAACGTTCAGAATCATTTCAGACACTACATGTTGAAAGTGATAGTGAAAGGTCCAAAAACCTAGGGAATACAAGTTTTTGATTTCCAGAGAAGCATACTGGGCTCCTCAGAGGGAAACACAGACAATGGGTCTTTAGTCAGTGACAGCCCTGAGACAGGGAGGGTAAGTTTGGAACTGTGTCAGTTCCTTGGACATGTAACTGGAAGAGATAACAAGGCCAGAACTGAGCTGGTTTCAAAAATTCTTCAAGGTCTCATCAAATATAATGAAATGCACATAGCAGCCAATCAAATTTGTACTAATGTCACTGTTTTGCCCCTACCAATCATATTAGAGGTTACCTAACCCTTAGGGAAAGATTCCCCTTACCCTGCATAAAAGGGGCCAACAAGCCCCTCTAGTCATTGTTATTTTGTTGAACGGTTGATCCTGTATGCTGGTAATTTCTGCAGAATAAACAGTCTTTGTCTTTGCATACTATTTGAATCTGGGTCTTTCTTTAAAAATTCTTGGATCCTAATACTAGAAAGAGGAAAAGAAGTCACCTGTGAAATACCAAGGGTGTTATATAGAATAGGACCCAACAGGTAAGTAACTTTGCACTTGGGATCACAGTGTTCAGGAAGGTATGAGATCCATAAAAAGGTTGATGAGAGAACCTAGCACAAAGCTGCTAGTTGTCTGTCCTGATGACCTGAGTTCAGTCCTCAGCACTCACAAGGAGAAAGCAGAGAACCGGCTGTTGCATGTTATCCTCTGACCTCTGCACATATGCCTTGGCATGGGCATACACATGCATGTGTGCACATGCACACACACACACACACACACACACACACACACACACAAATGGATAAATGTAATTCAAAATAAATAAAAAGAAAGGAAGGAAGGGAGGGAGGGGAAGGAAGGGAGAAAGGAAGGAAGAAAGGAAGAATGAAAGAGCAACGATCCACAGATCCAGTCTCCAAAACCCCACTAAGTGATCCCACCTCAGGGACTTCACAGTATTGCTCTGTCTCCTCCAGCAATGAATGCCTCTATTATCAGTCAAGTTTGGAACAACTGATGGGAAGTTATTCTAAAATAGATTATAAATGTTCATGCATTTCTTATCAGCTACTTACCTCATTGTTATATCAAAATACCTGACAAGAAACAACTTAAGAAAGGAAGGGCAGATGAAATGGCTATACTGGAAGGATACAAACTCAAGATAATGTATATATGACAAGTAGAGAAGGGATTTGTATGTATTTGAAGGAATGAATAATATGAACCAAAGATAAAAATGATTGTGGGAGAGGTGGCTTAATAGATAAAACAGTTTGCAGCTCTTGCAGAGGACAAAAGATCAGCTCCAAGGACCCCTGTTACATTTCTCCCAACTCCCTGTAACTCTAACTCCGGGGGCATTAACCATCTTTCTTCTATATGTGCCTATTACACACACACACACACACACACACACACACACACACATGGTCAAAATGAGAATTTGAGACATGTGTAAATTCCTTCTCTGTGACAGTGCTCAGTAACTGGTAGTCTTGTTGTGAAGAAGCATGCGAATACTTTAGTCATAAGGCTAGAAAGAGACAGAGGTGGGTTTAGAGCCAAGGTCTGCACAACAGTATCTTCCTTCCACTGTTTTCCTCCTCTCTGATGCTGTTTGTCAGCCCAATCTCTGTAATTGGAGGAGGCTTGCCAGAAAGAAAAAATCAGTTAAGACTTTCTCTTCACTCTCTGACTGAGAACTAGATTGTCTCTGTCTGAGCTGACACTCCAACTCAATTAAGCTAATGCCACCATGATTGGTTTGTTTAAAAATCCATTCTTTCAGTTCAGTGCTCATGGTTGCCACATTTGTAACTTAAAATCAGTCAACATTCCTGGTCTGGTATGTTGTATAAACAACACTTCAAATGAAGTAGTGTTCAAATTATTAAGTCTCACTGAGTTAAGGTTAGAAAGAGAAGGCCATCTTCAAATTTCAAAGTGAAAATAATTAAAATAATTTCTTAAGCGGAAGTCTCTACTGCACATGAACAGTCTAAATTTCACATGAATCCTTAGCTTTTTTGAAATCTAACAGTAATGAAAGCCTACATTCACTAAAAGGAGTTAAATCAAACATAATTCTGTGTTTTTATTAATAAGAAATTGATTTGTGTTAATTCATTTCCAAGCTGTTATCTATTTAATTTGTTGTGATAAAGTGTTTCAAAACATTTTAAAAAGAATGTGCTATGATTATACTATCTTCAGCAAGGAATTTCTGTTTTCAAATACAAATGCTTAAATGTTGGTAGGATTAATTTTCTTTTCTCTGGTGACACAAACAGGTTACGAGGATCAGTTAACTCATTCACACTCATCAATATGGTTGCCAACTGTATCTAATTTCTTTTCACCATTCTCTTGTTTTAGTTGATACTCTTATTTTTGTTAGATCTCCTTTTTTATTTCTTTTTAAAAGTATTTAGCTGTGTGCATGTTGTATGTGTGTGTGTGTGAGTGTTGTGAATGTATGTGTGTGTGTACTCAAGTGTGTATAATGAGATCACAGAACAACCTCAGATGTGGAATCTGATATCCATGTTGTTTGAGGCAGAGTCTCTTATTTTTTGTGGCTGTATTCTCCAGGCCAGCTAACAGTAAGCTTTAGAGATTCTTCTCTCTCTATCTCTTATCTTATCTTAAGGTTACTCTTGTAGTCATGCGTATGATGGTGTCTGACTTTATGTGGGTTCTGAACACAGGTTTTCATACTTGTGTACTAAGTGCTTTACCCACTGATCTATACTCAAAGCCAATATATATTTTTATTTCTTTTATAATGGAATTTTATTTTACTTATTCACTTTACATCCAGCTCACTGTCCTTTTCCCTGTCAACCCAATCCTCACAAAACTTTCCCACCCCATCTCCCCTTCACCTCTTAGTAGATGGAGGCTCTCTGGGTATCTCCCCTACCCTGACACTTCAAATCCCTGCAAGACTCAGCACTTCCTCTCCCACTGAGGCCTGACAGGAAGCCCAACTTGTAGAATATAACCCATGTATAGACAGCAAGTTTTGGAATAGACCTCCTTGTTCCAGTTGTTTGAGACATTCATGAAGGCCAAGCTACACATCTACATATTTGTGCAGAGGCCTAGGTCTGGCCTGTGAATGTTCTTTGGTTGATAGTTCAAATTCTGAGAGCCCCAAGAGTCCAGGTTAGTTGCCTCTGTTGGTCTTCCTGTGGAGTTCCTCCCCACCCCCTCCTTTGGTCAATGAAAGTGCCCTAAACTATGACTCACTACATTGGGGTTATGGAACCTGAAGAAGCTACCTCTGACAGCCAGGTAGAAACCCATGTGGTGATAGAGACACAAATCTACCTACAAAACCCAAAATATATCTATTCTGTCTATGAGAAATCCAGGCAAGGGGGATGGAGCAGAGACTGAGGTAATGACTAGACAATAACCTGCCCAATTTGAGACCTATCCCATGGGCAAGCTTAAATCACAATATTAATGATACTCTGTTATGCTAACAGACAGGAGTATGTTGTCTTCTGAGAGGTCTCACCGAGCAGCTGACTCAAACAGATGCAGACAGTCACAGGCAAACAGTGGGTAGAGACTGGGAACACTTATAGAAGAATAGGAGAAAAGATTGCTGCCCCTTAAAGGGGATAGAAATTTCATATCTTTCTTTCTGACAAAATAAGAAGCTCCCATATTTCCTTGGATACCCTAAGAAATACTGAACAGGATTAAGATTTTTGTAAAGTACATATTCCTAATGAACTGAAAGATGTGTTTACAATTTACTTGCTCTAAGACTGCCTTCATTACAGACTAAATAAACATTGTCTTCAGTGTGATCAGGACAGCCAAAATGGCTAGTCAAGATGGCTAAAGAGCCTCAGACCATCCTACATCTACACAAATTTTATAATGTTGTTATTATAAACTATGTGGGGGAAATCTGTGTGTATTTTCTAAGCTCAACCTTCTCTTTATTTTTTTTTAAATCTTTTACTCAGGGGCTGTGTATGCAGTTGTGCACACATATATAAGTGTGCGCATACCAACTTCAAATATACTCTTTGTATCTTCTTCCATTGCTTTCTACCTCTTTATATGAAACAGAGTCACTCAATGAAGCCAGAGATAGATTAAACTAGACTTGTGTATCTGATTTTATGTGAAGGTCTTTTATCCACTTGGACTTGAGCTTTGTACAAGGAGATAAGAATGGACCGATTTGCATTCATCTACATGCTGACCTCCAGTTGAACCAGCACCATTTGTTGAAAATGCTGTCCTTTTTCCACTGGATGGTTTTAGCTCCTTTGTCAAAGATCAAGTGACCATAGGTGTGTGGGTTCATTTCTGGGTCTTCAATTCTATTCCATTGATCTTCCTGCCTGTCTCTATACCAATAAAATGCAGTTTTTATCACTGTTGCTCTGCAGTACAGCTTAAGGTCAGGAATGGTGATTCACCCAGAAATTTTTTAATGTTGAGAATAGTTCTCGCTATCCTGAGTTTTTTGTTATTCCAAATGAATTTGAGAATTTCTCTTTCTAATTCTTTGAAGAATTGAGTTGTGATTTTAATGGTGATTGCATTGAATCTGTAGATTGCTTTTGGCAAGATGGCCACTTTTACTGTATTAATCCTGCCAATCCATGAGCATGGGAGATCTTTCCATCTTCTGAGATCTTCTTCAATTTGTTTTTTCAGAGACTTGAAGTCCTTGTCATACATATCTTTCACTTGCTTGGTTAGAATCACACCAAGGTATTTTATATTATTTGTGGCTATTGTGAAGAGTGTCATCTCCCTAATTTCTTTCTCAGCCTATTTATCCTTTGAGTAGAAGAAGTCTACTGATGTTTTTGAGTTGATTTTATATCCAGCCACTTGGCTGAAGTTGTTTACCAGGTGTAGGAGTTCTCTGGTGGAAGTTTTGGGGTCACTTAAGTATACTATCATATCATCTGCAAATAGTGATATTTTGGCTTCTTCCTTGCCTATTTGTATCCCTTTCACTTCCTTTGGGGGTCTAATTGCTCTGGCTAGGACTTCTAGTACTATATTGAATACGTAGGGAGAGAGTGGGCAGAAAATGTGATACATTTACACAATGGAGTATTACTCAGCTATTTAAAACAATGAATTTGTGAAATTCTTAGGCAAATGGATAGAACTAGAAAATATCATCCTGACTGAGATAACTTAATCACAAAAGAACACACATAGTATGCACTCACTGATAATTGGATATTAGTCCAAAACCTCAAAATACCCAAGATACAACTCACAGACCACATGAAGCTCATGAAGAAGAAAGACCAAAGTGTGGGCCCACAGCTGAGAAGAATGAGGGAGAGAGAAATCCCTACTTCATTCACCCAGCGGGAAGAGACTAGGTTACTGTACTTGCTTGGCTGACTTGGTTTCTGGCACTCCCTTGGCTGGGTCAGCTAGCTTTGTTGGGTTGGTGGTTCCCATGGCTGGAATGCAGAGAAGTCCTCCAGGGGAGATTGGACATGGAGTGGTAGTTGAGATCTTCACGGTTCCCCATGACGGGCCCCAAAAGACATGAGAGATTTCATGGTTCCTTAGCTTTATTTGCCTGGCAGATGGTAAATGGATCTAGATGCACCACCACCCCCCCACGCCCCACACATGCACACATCCCCAGGGCTAGCCTTTGGTTAAATACTGTTTGTAAGGAGGAGGGTGTGGGAAAGAATATTTAATTGTCTATGCCCTCTGGCCTTTAGTTATCTCATTAATATGGAAATCTCTTGAGGCCCTGAGACCTGTAGTCATGCCCTCTACCTGTGGAGGTTCTGGTAGGGACATTGCCCCACGTGACTGAATGGTGCAAATAAATGGAGGTTTTTGGCTGCATGTTAGGAGTCTGAAATCTGGGAGATATGTGCCATCTCTCACAGGCATGGACACCTGTTGGATCTCCAGCTATTTCTAAGCCAGTGCTCTACCAGAAAACAAGCCATCCTTTCACAGCCCCACAGAAGGGACTATCTGGAGACTGTTCCACATTGGTATCCATCTCATGCGCAGTCACCAAAGGTAGATGCTGATGTGAATGCCAGGAAGTGCATGCTGACAGGAGTCTGATATAGTTGTCTCCTTAGAGGTCTGGTAGAGCCTGACATATACACAGGTGGATGCTCACAGCTAACCATTGAACTGATCATGGGGTTTCCAATGGAGGAGTTAGAGAGAAGACTGAAGAAGTTGAAAAAGTTTGTGGGCCCTTGGGAAGAACAACAATACCAACCACCCTGAGCTCCCAGGGTCTAAATCACCAGGCTGGGAGCACATAGAGAGGGACCCATGGCTCCAGCTGTATATGTAGGTGAGGATAGCCTTGTCGGGCATAGGTGGAAGAAGAGATCCTTGGTCCTGTGAAGACTGGATGCCCCAGTCTGGGGGAATTCAAGGGTGGGGAGTTGGGAGTGGGTATGTATGTGGGGGCACATCCTCAAAGAAGCAGGAGGAGGGGAGATGGGATAAGGGGTTCCTGAGTGGGAGAGAAATGTGGTAAGGGGATAATATCTGAAATGTAAGTAGAATATTCAATTAAAAAAAGGAAAAAATGTAAAAAAAAAAACCCAAACCAAACAACAATAACAAAACAAAAACAACAACAACAACAAAAAAAATCCAACTAGATTTGTGGGTAGGAAAGTTCAATTATCAAAACAATACTTACAGATTTTCTAGTAGGTCAACATGACATAAACAATGCATTAATTGAAGATCTTTTTCCATTGTATTCTAGATGTACCAAGTTGGCATTTAAAACATAGAAATACATACACGTGTATATACATGTATTGTGGGAACTAGAACTTTCTTAGAAATAATGAAATAGCATATTTTATTCACTGTGATTATAGAATGCCCAATCTATTCATGGTAATATGTTACCATTTGAAAAATGTTGATGTCCGATATCTTTTGAAATTTTAAGAAAATAACTTTTTTAGTAGAATTAATGGTTGTAAAATGTTGATTGACAGTATTTTCAAATAAATAAATATATATTTATTGTAGAGAGAATATCTTATGCCAGTATGAATATGGCATCTGTCAATAATAAATCTGATGGTTTATAGATTAGACAGGAAATAAGAGGTAGGGAAACTGGGAGGAGAAAAATTTCTGGGATAGAGGCAGGAGGGAGATTCACCTAGGAAGACAGAAGAGACAGACACATAGTACCTGAGCACAGGTAACAGACACATGGCTGAATGTAGGTTAAAATGTATGAGTCATTGTAAGTCATCATCTAGTCAGAGAAGAGCCTATTATGGTCATGGTATTTGTAAATATATTTGAGTTTGAGACTTGTATCTAGAAGCATGGAGCTGGAAAGAAGAAACAGACTTAATTACTACATAAGTCTCAACTTAGAGCAATCATAACCCAAGCTTAAGAACTGAATGAAAGGTGGGAGGTAGGGGTGGCTGGGGTAGGTGTCAGGCTAGCTGGACAAGAGGCATTGTCTACTTAAAATGAAAGGCAAGCAGACCAAAGCCTGAGGACACCATAGCTACAACTTCTCCCAGCATGGTCAAAAGCATGCAGAAGTGGCTTTGGCTTAAAGCCATGGAGCCTGAGACATGTCATCATGGAGGGTTGGAAAGGCTCAGAAGCAGAGGGTTAAAAAGGTTGGGCAGGTCTGCCATTCCAACACGAGTGGAGTGCAGGAATAACAACAACACAATATACAAAATAAAAGCCACAAACAGCTAAACTGGTAAGGTATTAAACTTAAAATTGGTAAAGTCCTTAGAGAGATGTTTTGAAATTAAAAACAAAAAATATTTTCTGTATTTGGGATGAAGGAAAGCACAATGACACAGGGCATCTGGATTCCATATGATCTTGCTTTGTTTTTCAGCATAGAAATGGCTGTTTTTCAATGATTACAGTTCTGTATGTCCTTTTTGGGAAAATCAGAATAAAGAAGACTGGGAGAAAGAAGAGATAAAGAAATTAGATACTAGATTAGAGATCATAAAAGAAAGGTTAAAAGAATCTTTAAATCAAAATAGGAAAACCCTCAGAAGAATTAAATCTGGAACTTATTATAATAACATCAAAAAAAAAAAAAAAAGTAGTTCCATAAGACTCTAGTGAGCAGAGCCTTAGTTTATTGGAGAACCCCTGAGTGAACCACACTGAGATTGCTGCAAAAAACAAGAGGAATTTTAATGTTACAGCATGCTGGGGCCATCTTGCATCTAAAAGGAGAAGTGACCCTGGGCAGATCATTCTCTGAGCTTTTATATAATCTTTAGGGAAGACATTAGACAAAATGTGATTGGCAGAACAGTGTGACTTTTTAAACTGATTGAACTTTAGGGAATGAGGTTGAAAGGACCTCCCTTGTCTATGTGTGGTGTCCTGTGGAATCTGTCTACCTACTCTGGACCTCCCCCACCCACAGGTCAGTTCTCACCCCCTGTGGTTTGAGGAATGTTAATTAGTCTGTCCCTTCTGGAGGGGAAGGGTGCCTAAGCATTCTATGACCTTTCTCTTCTAGGAGGGGAGGGGTCTGGTAGAATTTTCTAAAGTTCCTGAGTTGACCTCTTCACTTCCAGTTGGGAAGGTTCCAGAGGGGCTTTAGAAATAAGGATAGCAGCCCATAGGCATACAATATATTGAATTACAAATCCAGATTCTGCTTACTAATGCTAAATTAAAGCAATCTCATACAATGGATTGTGTTTTCATTTTACAAAGTTTTGAGAATTTGATACATCATAACATTGATACATGTTACAATGGATCTCTGCCTTGAGTTCTGAGGAGGAGGATTCTGAGATTATACATTTATTAGAAATGGTGACTATTTTAGACATGCCTTTACAGATTAAAACTGATAATGCTTAGATGTATATATCCATTAAAATGCAACAGTTTTATGGACATTATGGCATGAAGCCTATTCCAGATGTAGCTTATAGTCCTACACATCCAGCCATTATAGAAAGATAGGACTTTTAAGGGAATGTTCATAGAACAGAAGGAAGATATTATATTTTCCAAATATAGTATCAAATGTTGTTGACTTTAATTTTTTCTGGGACCTTAATATATGTTCTGATGCTGCTACTGGTGAACAGCTCTGATACTGGCTGAGACATAAAGAAAAAAACTGTCTGTGAACAGTCACTAGATCTTGTTGACCACAAAATCCTCAAGACTTATCATACCATTCTTTTAAATGGCATAAAGATTGACATTAAAATGTCAAACATAATCCAAATTAACTTTTAAAGAAACACACATGTCTTACATTTGTTCAAGCAATGAGTAGAAAATAATATTTAATTAATCTGTGTGCCCTGCAGATTCCACATGAATATCTTTATAAAACTATATATTGCTTGTAAAGTTTGTATATCACAGAATGGAGGGCCAAGAGGGCAGCCTGACAGGATTCACCCTTGGGTGTGCTGAGATAACGTTCTAGCACCCTGCCTGTCCCTATTTCAATTACATTGAAAAGTTGGTTCCTCTAAAAGGAACCTAAAAGTTCCTCTAAAAGTTGGTTCCAGGACAACTTCAGAATAGCTGACTCACTTGATCTAGCTTTTTAGACTATCCCAGTCATATAAACCTGCATTTTTTCAGCATAAATAGATGGGATAATAAAAGCTACAGCTAGCTTTCCTTTAAAAAAAATTTATAGATTCTTTCATTTATTTACATTTCAAATGTTACCCTCTTCCCAGTTTCCCCTCAGAAAACCCACTATTTTCCCCCTTTCCCCTGCTTCTGTGAGGGCGTTTCCCTACCTACCCACTCCTGCCTCAGTGCCATAGCATTCCCCTACTCGGGGGTATCAAGCCTTCACAGGACCAAGAGTTTCCCCTCCCATTGATGCCAGATAAGCATCTCTGCTACATATGCAGCTAGAGCCATGGGTCTTAAAATTAACCATTTTTCTAATTTTGGGGGGCCTCAACAAAGGAGTTCTTTGTCCCAATTCAGTAGGAAGCAATTATAAGAAGACCATCATCCCAGTTATCCAAGTTGGGATGGATAGTTTTGCTCAATTTATAAGTTATAGGTACATTGTCCTTTGAGGTAATGATTACAAATAATTATAATTTTAGATAAAAGGGAAATTAAATAGAAATGTTAGATTCAGGGGTTCCTTTCTTTTTTTTTTTTCTTTCCTTTGTTTTTCTATGACTTTCTTAAGTAAAGGAAAGAGAGTCGAAAAAGGGTGGGATAGAGAAATATTATAAGAAACTGACAAATAGGGGTATACTATTGAACCTACTTTGAAACCAAAAAATATTTTATAGCTATAATCTTTCATTGATAGAGATCTTTTTATTTTGATGCAAAATTGATGTTATATTTTGTTAGACTGGTACAGAATTTTGTATATTGAAATAGGTTTAAGGATTCATTGGTATACATCTTTGTATATTTATACAAACTTTAAAATTAATTTTGTTTCAAAATAATGTCTTTGTATTATTTTGTAGTACACTTGTAGTTATTATGCCAAGTCAACTTATTTAAAAATACAAGCTTTAGTCCCAGCTTTTTATAGCTGCCATTTAAAACTGTAATATAATAATTAAGTAATGCAAATTAAGAGTCTGTCAATCAAACTCATGGTCATGTCACATACTTGTCTAGATTAACATGAAAATACAAATCCTGGGTTGAACAGATAATAGGTCGCTGAAGACAGACAATGTTTGTCTGTTTAGATATGCTATAAAAAATAGATAGTCTTCAAAGACCCCCCCCAAATCACAGAATATGCCATTTAAACATAATTTTATTAATTTAAGAATTTGTTAACAATGAGAAATGTCAAATCCAGACTCCACATCATTAGACAGGGAAGAAAATAATCTCCAAAGGAATTCCATTTAGAGGTGGCTTCATTTGTGCCAAGCTAGCACCTGGGCAAATAAAATGCCCTTACTTCATCTTCAGACAGAATGTTGCTGAGAAAACAAACAAACAAAAACAAAAAACAACAACAAAAAACAAACAAACAAACAGATGCAGGGAATTCAACTGCCAAGCTCTTCCAAGACAGGGTAAGAAAATCCTTAATAATTTTTGTTTCACAAATATCTGCCAGATATTCTGAAGCAGAAGTCTAAAGATGATGCTTCAATATTTTATACTCCTACATAACTGTCCACACAGCCAACTGTCTGACATTTCTAAAACTTTGAAAGTGTTTGTCTGTACTTCCTACTTACTCAGGAAATATTCCTTCTCAGATGTCTGTTGAGGCTGAATACTAGAAAGTCATAATCTTACTATAAGCTTAAGTTGTTAGGATTTAAGAAGGTGTTCTAGATCTAAGAAGTTTTTAGGTTGATAATGCAAGTTAGAATAGAAATTTATTTAGATCCAGGACTCTGAACCCACTAGAGATAGATAATAGTAAATTTCCTTCCTTGACTAATACTATGGATTTGACTTTGTAAATATATATTATACCTTATACTTTTCATAATTGTTATAATTGTATTCAATTTGTATTTGTAAAAAGAACCGTGTATAATATTTCAAATGTGAATTGTAGAGAATATCTAGTGTCTGTATGGCTATCATTTGTTAATAATAAATATGATGGCTTATGGCTTATGTGGTAAACAAGAAGTGGGACACATGAGAGAAATGATAATTCTGAGATAGGACCAGGAAGGAGATTCACCTGGGAATATGTAAGGAGAGAGACACATACTACCTGAGCATAGTTAACCATCCACATCACAGAATGTATGTACAAATAAATCAGTTATTCTATGATAGGATCTACTCAGAGAAGAGCCCCGTAATATGGTCAAGGTATTTGTAAATATACTTTGAGTCTGAGCTTTATTTCTGGGAGCATGGTGCTGCGTGAAAGAACTGGATCAAACTATTACATTATATTGTTCATGAGTTTAAAACAAGGCCACATTTGCAGGAGATATTTTCAAAGTACAAACTCAAATAATAAATTATGGATATCATGAATCATTAAAAGTTATGATTTTTGAAGTAGAAATAGTCTTGCATATTTGAGTTAAGGTCTTACAGTTAATTTGGTGGACTAAATTTAATTGAATGACTATATTTGAATTGAATGGATAAATTATTGAAATTTATGTCCACGGAAATGGTTGAAGGGATAACTTTGTATTGTAAACTATACAAACAGACAAAGTCATTATAATGGATTTAAACTTCTACAATTAACTGCTGCACTCAGGTGTCTCAAACACACCATTAGATGAATGTATAAGGGAGAAAAACAGGGTGTGTGTGTGTGTGTTTGTGTGTGTGTGTGTGTGTGTGTGTGTATGTAACCTCGTTGTGTTGGGTTTTTTCTGCTACTTCAGTGACTATGGAAACATGAATAATTTTTTTTACATGTTTTGTCTTAATTTTAAGCAAATATCCCCATGATGAGAAGAATAAAAGGATGCTATTTCCAATCAAACATTTGATAATATCCCAGGCCATAATTTTAAGTATACTATGTAGGAATTGGAGAGATCACTTGTTGGTTGAGAGTGCTTATACCTCTTCATCAGACTCTAGTTCAATTTGTAGCAAATACATTTGATGAATAACAATAGCGTGTAGCTTCAGCTCTAGAACATCCAAAGGACTCTTTTGACTTTGGCGAGCAACTGCATATATATATATATATATATATATATATATATATATATATATATATATATGTAATTGTACATATACATATATATATACATGCATATAAACATATAAATGTAAAAAAAAACTTTTAAAACTTGTTCCATATAAATGGTAGGTAAATTAGTTTTATTTTTGTCTCTGTGACTTATCCTCTGTATTGTCAAGACTCAAACTTTTGAGTATTTGGCTTAGTTGTTGGGATTGGCTTAATGGTCATCAGCTCACTAACAGCACTGATTTATAATAAGATCGCTAAAGGAAGCCTTGACATTCTTCAGTAGCTAACTGCCACTGAGATGCCAATAGCATGAGTGTAATCTCTCTGTTTGGTAATCAAGTTCAGACTGCAGCTTTCCAAGTTTCAGAAAAACCAATGCTTTATCAGTTTGTGCTTATAAAATATAATTCTCAGTTCTACACAATCCAATGTCATCTTTCCTAGAAAAGAATCAGAATTTTATATCTTTATTATCAAGTCATATATATTTACTTTGATATGTAAATATGGTAGGGAAAATATACCATAACACATTAAAAAATGTTTAAATGCCAATATGCCCTAGTTTAATATTGGTGACTCAGAAAATTGCTAATGGTGAGATTTTCTAAGTAGGATAATAGTTCTATAAAGTTATTAGTAGCTTTTTTCTAAATGTATCAACTATGTATTCCTGAAAAAAAAATATCATTTATAAAAAAGAAAAAGATAAGTGTGCATTTATGGACAGAGAAAAGTATATGATCTACCTAGCCTTGAATGTCAATTTGACACAACATAGATTCATCCAAAAAAGAAGTCTCAATGACATAACCTGTCTTCACCAGCATGTCTGTAAGAGATTATTTTGATTGTTAATTGATTTAGAAAGACTCAGCCTACTATTGGCAGCACCAATGCCTCTAAAGGTTCACTCAGAATATAATATAAAGTTCTGTTTTAAGTGCCTGCTTCACTTCTTTGCTGAATGATGGGCTTTGACCTAAATGTGTAAGCCAGATAAATTCATTATTTTCTAAGTTGCTTTTAGTAATAGTATTTTACCATAGCATACACAGAAAGCTAGAAGAGAAATTGAGACCAGAATTTATGACACAAACATTTTTAATATAAATTTCTGTCAGGGTATACCAAATCTTCTAAAAGGGAGGAAAATGGATGTTCATAAAAATAATTAAATAATACATATTTTTTTTTAACTGGGAATATAGCTGGGTTTTTTTCTTACATTCTTTGTAGTATAGCTGATGGAACAAGTTACCACATTTTAAGCCAAGTTTTGAAAAACCATATTATGTCTCTTGGATTATTTATATGCATTGGAGAAAATGAGTAATGTCTTCAAATTGAGTAGCTATGGAAGGAGGTTTATTAATATGACTATAAGAACACAGAGTCCCTATATCATGGGAATAAGAAAGAGAGTGGTAGAGAAAGATACTTGATGTCTTCCTTTGTTCTTTGCATGCAAACATACCCTTACATTCTCACATTCTCATTCTCATGTACATGTATACAACTCTCTCTCTCTCTCTCTCTCTCTCTCTCACACACACACACACACAGAGAGAGAGAGAGAGAGACAGAGACAGAGACAGAGAGAGAGAGAGAGAGAGAGAGAGAGAGAGAGAGACAGAGAGAGAGAGAGAGACAGAGACAGAGACAGAGAGAGAGAGAGAGAGAGAGAGAGAGAGAGAGAGAGAGAGAGAAATCCTGAGAGCAGAATGTGCTATCAAAGTCCCTCCATAAAGGAACTTTATGTCTTTTTTTTAAAAATTTTTAAATACTGTATTTAAAGACTCTACCACAAAAAGAGGAACTATATATACATACTCAGACATACCCATGCCACAGTTTACAGAGAAGATAAAACAAAGGGCAAGAAACAGATGTACATAGACTTATCTGTGGGTCCAATATAGTTGTTGGTATCAAATACAATTTATAAACAGGTTAAAGATAGTTTTTACCTTTGATCCAAGGAGTGTTTGTTAGGACAAAATTAGAATTATCTAAGAATCTAGCTTGCCACTATCCTTGGACTTGAGTACAGAGGCCCATTTTAATTTCTAACACCCTAACTATATAATTATGACAAGTTACAGATGAAGGATATGTTTTTCAATTTGTCTGCTGTTATGCCAAAATATCTGAAAAAGACAAATTAAAAATAAAAGGCTTATTTGAGATTATATTTCCTGATACAGTCCACAGAGGAAATAGTGATACACAGCTGGTCATGTGGCCTCTACAATGAGCAAGGAGGAAGAGGAGGAAGGAGGAAGGAGGAAGGAGGAAGGAGGAAGGAGGTAGAGGTGAATGCTGATGTTCCCCATATACAGCTGGAGTCTTTCCACATTATTCACTAAATTCTGAACCTACATTATAGAAATTTGCTGAATTTTTTTCTCCTAAGTGATTTTAGATCCTGTCAAGTTGAGAACCAAATTAGTCATCATGTTGTATGAATAGCTATTAAAACAATAAAATGCAAATTTGTTTTTTAATTATAAAGACTATGTCCCAGATAGAAGTGTTTCTTTAATTAAACATATTTCTAAAATCAATAAAGGACTGAAAACTCAACACTTCTATGACTTCCAACTTTTCTAAAACATAAAAAAAAACAAATAATCATGATTTCAAGTACCTTTTTATGGCAATATAAAGATATTATCTGTAGGTTTTTAGATAAACCCAATTTTTTTTCTATTTTTGTGTGTGCAGTTCTTTATTATGCATTGTTATTTGTAGAATTTTAGTATGTACATGTTTATGCCTGTGTGCATCCCATTTGGGATAGGTACCTGAAGAAACCAGAGGTTGACATCAGATGCCTTCTTAATTTATTTCCTACCTTAGTATTTAATTATCTATTTATATTTTTATGTCTTTAATTTTAAAAAGACATTAAAATTTTTACAGAAAATATGTTTTCATGATATTCTTTTTTCTCCCTGTAATCTACCAATACTCCTAACCTACCTACAAATCCACGTTCATGCTCTTTCTAGCTCTCTCTCTCTCTCTCTCTCTCTCTCTCTCTCTCTCTCTCTCTCTTTCTCTCAAGAATATAACATCTTACCTCCCCCTAAAAAACTAAAAATGAACAAAAAAGTAACAAGACAAAATAATGCCCAAACAAATGAAGTAACCCAAAATGCACAAAGAGACACACAAAGAACTTTGGAGTCAGTTTTGTGTTGGCCAGCACTTTAGGGCATGTTATTTGCAAGAGAGTACAGTTGATATACTGTGCGACACTCCTTTGGAGAAAACTGGGTTTTCTTCTGTCTGCAAGTGTCAATCACCAATAGCTTCTTGACTGCAGAAGGGTCTTTGTATATATGTCTCCTCAGTGCTAGCTTTTTAATCTAGTTTGAGCTTGTTCAGAATTTGTACATGCTGTCATAGTTTCTGAGTTCATGTTTGTATCAGTATGATTATGTTTTGAAGATACAGTTTCCTTGGTGTCATCAGCTTCCTCTGGCTCTTACAATCTTTCTACCTCCTCTCCCAAATAGACTTTTTTAGGTAAGGGTTTTGATGAAAATATGTCATTTAGGACTGAGAGCTCAAAAATCCCTCACTATCTAAAATCTGATAGTTCCTATCCACTGAAAGAAGAAGCATCTATTATGAGTGCTGGCTGAGAATGACACTGATCAATGGGTTCATCATTAGCAGGAGTCATTTTATTACTATATTCTATAAGAATAATAAAAGTAATATTTAACTCTAAATTTATGAGCTATATCTATTTAATCTCAGGTCTGTGAATACTTTATCAGTGTCACATATGGATTCTGTCTCACAGAGTGGGCCTCAAATACAATTTAAAAGAACATTCATGCCACTAGTGTGTGTGTGTGTGTGTGTGTGTGTGTGTGTGTGTGTGTGTGTGTGTGTCTTAGAAAGTTTCTACAGTGGTAGGTAGGTTCCCATATAGCTTTTCAAAAGGTTTTTAGAATTACTTGTCCATTCAGATAGTCCCTGTATTAGTCTTCCATCTCACCCCTTCTCCCCTTAATCTTCCTATTAAGGCTCCCCTTTATCTCTTTTTAATGCTCTGTTTTTTTAGATAAGTTCCCATAGCAAAAGCTGGATCTTGCATATTTGGTTAAACTGACTATTCATAACATACAAGAGCTACTTCTGCTTAACTTCCTCATTTCCTCACTGATGGGATTATAAAGATTTTCTATATAGTCCTTCTTTATACATTGCATCCAGTTTCTCTAGTGTCTTTTATCATCTTGACACAAACTAAGGTCACTTTGGAAGAGAAGAATGACAAATAAAATGCCTCCAAAAGACTGATTTCTGGGCATTTTCCCTGTTGATGATGGCTATATGAGATCCCAGATCATTGCATGTGAGACCACTTCTTGGAAGCTTGTAGAAGGTAACATGCCATGGGTAGCAAGCCATTTAACAGTGTTCCTTCTTTGCTGCTTTGGTTTTTATGTTCAAGTTTTTGACTTTATTTCTCCTGATAATGGCCTCATCTTTAAGACAAACAAAACTTTTCCTTGTCAAGTTACTATTGGTCATGACATTTTATCCTAGTAATAGAAATCAAGCTATGGCACATGGTTTCTGTTGCTCAAACTCAGGTCTTGATGCAGTGTGACAAGCCCTTTGTTGATTAAGCCATCTCCTCAGTATGAACTCTTAATATTTCTGAAAGATAGTATTTTCCGTGTAAATGAAGTGCAATTTCTCATAGTGGTGTATAATAGGTCTGAAATTTTAATTAAATAAAGCTGGATATAACAAAACAACACAAAATTGTGTGAAATATATAATTACACCATCCCATGCTATTTTTGGCTACTCTCTGGCTTCTGTCATCTCTTCGCCTCTGTAGCTAGCCCTGTGTGCAGCAATTTCCTATCTCGCAGTTCTCTTGCTGTGGATTCTGCTCACATTCCCAGCCATCTGCCCCCTGTGGTTACCAGTTACAAATCCCAGTAACCCAGTAGAATCAAAACTCTAGAGGCTTGTAATTTATCAGTTAGATTTATATCAGTAAATTCTCACCCCACAAAATGTCCACACAATGAACTCAGAGCCAACTGATATTGATAAAAATTGCCCACCACAAAAAGACAAATTGTCTTGTAATTATCCATCCCTTATAAGATATTCATAGCTACCAGTGGGTATTTAAAGCCACATGGAATTTGGATCTTTTTTCTCTTCCTCCATCTTCCTTCCTTCTTCCCCAGCTCTCCTATCTTTCTCCTCTCTATAACTCTTAGCTCACCTTACTTATCTAATGCCCAATCACAGGCTCTCACCTTATCTTGCATCTGCTCTCACCTGCAGATAGACAGCGATTCACACATAATTTAGCAAAATCTCTTCTTGTCTGTGGTGCTGTAGGTTGCGCATGGGCATGGGCTAAATTGTGGTTCCCGCATGTCTGTCATGGCTCCAGGAGGCAGTAGTGATGGAATTCGACTGAGTTCACTCCACACAGTGCTGATTGGACATCGGGCTGTGAGATGTTGCAGAACTCTACTCTGGACATGGGGAAATCCCAGTCTGAGGTCCCAGGGGAGCAGATCTCCTGGGTTGGGGGTCTTTGGGCCTAGGCGGCTGACCAGGAGACCAGTAGTCTCAGCCCTTGGCACCCAGATGCCGCTGGAGACTGCAGAAGAACTGAGATAGAGCAGGCATATGGGCTGGACTGGCCTGCAGCCAAAAGGGATGAGAGTCTTGGCCCATGGAGTCAAGACTCTTGGTCACTGTGACTCACTTGGCTGGGTCATGGCTGGCTCAGCTAACTTGCTTGAGTTGGCAGGCCTCCATGGTAGGAATGTAGAGAAGTCCTCCAGGTGGGATATTAGGTGGCAGTGGCTCAATAATTGAAGGCCCCAAAGACATGAGGAAGTCCATGGTTTTAAAAGGTTTATTGTCATGGCAAAAAGTGGATGTAGCTGTACCCCCCTATCCTCAAGGCAGGCTTGAGGTTAAATATATTTTGCAGGGAGGAGGAGGAGGGTCTGGGAAAGAATGTTTAATTGGCCTCTGGCCTTTGAGTATCTCATTAATATGGAGATCTCTTGAGGCTCTGTGGCCTGTAGTCATGACTTCTATCTGTGGAGGGGCTGGTAGTCTTATGTGACTGAATGGGCACAGATCAATGAAGGTCTTCTGCCTCCTGTCAGGAGCCTGGAGTCTGGGAGCATGGTGAAATACATACTGTCCCTTGCAGGGATACCTGTTGGGTCTCCGGCCATCTCTAGCCAGTGCTCAACTAGAAATCATGCTATCCTTTTACGGTCCCACACTTGTCAACTGCCATCACACTGAGTGTGATTCTGTGAATTAGCAAGAAAAAACTGTTGTGCAAAGAGGTATGGTATAGTGATTAGCATGCCCAACAAATTAGTGAGGGAAGTAATAGAATACTTGACTGGTTTGTTATCAAAAATTAATTTGCATAGGAATTCTGTGCATAACATACTATACCTTTACCTGTGAAAGTAGAACAAATAAACACAGCAGTGGTAACTTTATGAACAATAACAACATATATTAACATAGATTAAACTAGAAAATGTTGTGCTTTAGAGGAAGGCTGGGGTTGGGGATGGGCCTCTGAACAGTGCTTGCCTAGGCACAAGGCACTGATATCCATCCATCCTACAACTTAACCAGGCATGATGACTTCTGGGACTCAGGAGGTGGAGTCAGCAGAATTAGATTATACATACATAAGGAGTTTGAGGGCTGCCTGGTATGCGACAGATCTAAGAAAGGGAAGGAAGGAAGGAAGGAAGGAAGGAAGGAAGGAAGGAAGGAAGGAAGGAAGGAAGGAAGGAGAGAGAGAGAGAGAGAGAGAGAGAGAGAGAGAGAGAGAGAGAGAGGAGGGGGAGGGGAGGGGGAGGGGAAGGGGGAGGGAGAGGGAGGAAGGGATGGAAGGAAGAAAGGGAGGGAGAAAGAGGAGGGAGGGAGGGAGGGAGGGAGGGAGGGAGGGAGGGAGGGAGGGAAAGAAGGAAGAAAGGAAGGAAGGAAGGAAGGAAGGAAGGAAGGAAGAAAGAAAGAAAGAAAGAAAGAAAGAAAGAAAGAAAGAAAGGTCATGCATAATTTCATAGAATATGTATTCTATTGATTTTAGAAACTGACTGTTTGAAGTAGTGGTACTCTTTTCAAAGAATTATTTTCTGAATAACAATTAATAAAAGACTTGCTTTGAAACAACAGTAACAAGAATGGAGTCTAAATAACAATCTCTATTATGTATAGTTATGAGTTTGGCATAGTTCCTACTAAGACTATTGCATGATCAATTTAATTTTATCCTCAGAGTGAACAGAGGAGAAATGTTACATCTCTAAGAATACATAAGTTTTCACAGTGTTATGTCTTTCAGACATCCACAGTTCAAACACAGGCCTATTAGAAAACAACTATGGTGATCACAAATCTTAGGACTATAAGAGAAATGTATGTTCATTTCCCATGTTACCTTATAGCATTAGCTAGTGTATGCTTTGCTCAGTTTGAGTCTTCTCCTTTTAGATCTAGTTTCCAATTCTTCCTGTACTCAAATGGCCAGTGAATGGAGCAATATTTCAAATCACTGCATGAGTCAGATCAGGGATCTGGAGTTAGTCAGGTACATCGAGAGGAAAGAGACAACACTGATGCTGACACTGCAGCACAACAGGAAGAAAGCAATATCCTCAGGCAGGCAGAGATGATCAGTCATCCCAACAACTTATACCCAGAGTGGTGCTCTAGCAAAATTTCTGACATTTTTTGTTTATTTTTCAAGGATACTTTTGAAAACATGTCAAGTAAAGAAATGCTTGTTGGCTGCTTAAGCCTTAGCTGTACTGTGTAGACACGGTATGTCTAACCTTTCATTTCTGCTTGAACTTAATATTTTCAGAAGCCCAAATCATGTCATGATATATAAAAAAAAAAAAAAAACCGACATGAATCAAATATTTGAAGTAGCATTTTAAAGCAGGTGGAAACATTCTTAATTATGGTTAATAAAACACATTGCTTTCCACTTGGGAGGAGACATTTGAAATTATAAAACAGTAAGTAGCAATGGCGGCATGCTAAAAGCTCTCAGAGGACACAGGGGCAGGTTTTATTGTCACACCATAGAACTTTCAAATCCTGACTAGAAATATAATTTATCAGATTTACAGGGAGTAAAAAGAGCTGTCTTTTAAATTACTTTGAAACAGGAATAAGGGATATCTTAGTGTGTGAGAGAATTTGCTGGATAAAGAAGAGAATTTAATTCAAATTCCTGTGACCACATTTAAAAACATGCATGGTTGTATACACCTATAACTTCTGTGCTGTGATGGCAGAGAAAGAATTACCGGAGTTTCTGTACAGCAACATAGCTTCAGTTATCATGAAAGGCTCTGAATTGAGAAAACTGGGTAGAAAGTCATGGAAAAAGACACTGTTTACTTTCTTTGTTTTCCACTTGAGCACATAGGCACACATACATAAACACATACACACACACATACACACACAAACACGCACACACAAACACACACACACACACACAATTCTCCATCACCACTTACAGAAAAATATTAAGTTAAAAATGTCTAACCTTGCACCTGTGAAAATGTTTCTTTAACCTTTATAATTGCCATTGATTGCTGGGCGGTAGCGGTGCACGCCTTGAATCCCAGCACTTGGGAGGCAGAGGCAGGCGGATTTCTGAGTTTGAGGCCAGCCTGGTCTACAGAGTGAGTTCCAGGACAGCCAGGACTACACAGAGAAACCCTGTCTCAAAAATAAAACCAAAAATAAATAAATAAATAAATAAATTAATTAATTAATTAATTAAATAATTGCCATTGATCATAAATATTCTATCTTGAACCATGAATCCAGATTTGTTGTTGGAATAAAGGCATTGCATGATATCTTAACATTACAAACTTTAGAAACCATTACTGTATTATTTATTCTCTCTCTCTCTCTCTCTCTCTCTCTCTCTCTCTCTCTCTCTCTCTCTCCCTCCATATGTATGTGTGTGTTTGTGTGCGTGTGTGTGTATGTGTGTGTGTGTGTGTGTGTGTGTGTGTGTGTGTGTGTGTGTTTAATGTGTTCATGTAGGTCTTCTGGTTCTACAGCATATGTGTAAAGACCAGATGACCAATTTCTGGAGTGGGTTGGGTCTTCCTCTATGGATTCTCAAGATCAAAGTTAGGGTGTCAAGCTTGTTCTGCAAGTGCTTTTATGTATCGAGTCATCTTGCTGGCCCCATATAAATGTTACAATTTAAATGAATTTCTGATAAGTAATTGATGAATGTTATTTACTCATCATGAAATTAGAAATTTATATTGAAGCTTAGCAAGCCTCCTGAGTGACAATTTCCATTTTATGTTAGCTGAAGATACTTGGAAAATTATAAGGGCTATGACTAATTATCTTAATTCATAAAATGACCAAACTGAGTTTGATCATTAAAGAAGATACTATTAAGTTGGAAAACAAAGAACAGCCAAATAAGTTCAGCAGCTACTGAGACACATTCACTGATTAAGCTGAGTCTGAGCAAATGTCAAATAAACAGTGAGCCTAAATAAGGATACAAAACAAAAACACTCAAATTTCTAGGATGAGGCACACAGGCATGGGAAAGCATTGCAACCTAGAACTCCATTTAGCTTAGGCTACACAAAAATCTGTCTTCTAAAAATGTACCTAACAATGAAGCTACTCACCTCATCTCACCTGTGTAAGGCTGTATACATATCAAACAATGGACTAAGACTCTCTAAGGACCCTTCTCTTGCTTAATTGTAGGTCACATTATCAAAACTTCTGGAGAAAAAAAAAGGAATTCCAGTATGATTGTACTTAATATCTTAAAGTTGAAATTGGGTAAAAACAACACTAGGATGATTGTTTTTTATAACTTGTGATTTCATTCAGTAGGCTTGAGGTTAGAATTGAATTGTGCCATTCTTAGAAGTTCTTAAAAGGGAATCAACAGTGAGAATTCTCTTAGAGCTTCCATAATTCATGTCATTACTTGAAGAAAATGACTATCGGTGTTATCTGAGGTTACTGTCTAGGTGGGGTATTTCTATGATCTTGGCATCTTATTTCAAGCAGCCACTAACTGCAAAGTTACAAAGGAACTTTATTCAAAAGCAACAGTCATACACATCATTTACATTCAAAATAAAAAGAAAAAGAAAAATATGTGAGCCAAATGAAAATAAGGAAAAATAAAGGAAGAAACAATGGAAGGAAGGAAGGAAGGAAGGAAGGAAGGAAGGAAGGAAGGAAGGAAGGAAGGAAGGAAGGAAAGAAAAAAAGAAGGAAGGAGGAAAGGAGGGAAGGAAGAGGGAGAGACTTGGGAAGTTGCTCATTTGTCAGTCCAGTATGAAAGACATCCTGGTTTGAGTTCTAAAACTATAGATCAAGCATGGTTGCTTGTGTCTTTAATCTTATCAGTAAATATAAGCCATACAAAGTCATCACTGGCTTTCAGGAAACTCTGGGATACATGAGACCCTGTGGAAAATGAGAGAGTGGGAGGAAGCTAGGGACATAGGAACAGAGAAAGAGAGGAAGGAATGAACAAATGAAAGAAAGAACATGATTCTTTTTAGTCCTTTCAAGCCTCATTAGGTTTCATATGTACAGCAAAATTCAAAAAGATAAGCTAAATAATAAGTAAAGAAAAGAAAGGGGGAAAAGAATATGATAGTACTTCATTATCTTGATTACTGAGGGCCTAGAAATAAAGAGCAGACTGGATCTGAAGTGTTCAGCCTGCTCTCATGACCGAAAATTTTGAGTCAATACATAGAAGTCAATACAAAGAAGGCATGATTCCCAATTCTCCTTTGAACATTTACCCCGTGTGTTTGATTTTTTAATTTTTTTTTCTTATAAACTTAAACATTGTAGGGCAGTGGGCTGTGAGAAGCAGCTGGGTGTTTGGTTGAGCATGACTTTTGAACCCCGGAACCTTTATCGGACGACAGGAGTTCAGCTCTGCTCCCAGGCCCTGGTTCTTTTCACTTAGCTTCAGTCCTCCAACAACCCCTCCCACAGAGAGGCTTATGACCATCAGTCACTAGGCTCTTCCCTCAGGCTCTTGCACATGCAGATGAGGTATCTCTAAGCTCTCAGGTCAAGCCAATAGACATTATCTGCTGTCAGACCCTAACCCACCCCAAAACTGTATATAAG
The DNA here is from genome assembly GCF_011762505.2 of Arvicanthis niloticus. Taxonomy (NCBI): domain Eukaryota; kingdom Metazoa; phylum Chordata; class Mammalia; order Rodentia; family Muridae; genus Arvicanthis; species Arvicanthis niloticus. The sequence continues at coordinate 6,958,624 of NC_047667.1, forward strand.
GGCTCTATTTAGGGGAAGTAAAGGCGCATGCTCAAGAATCATCCTGGTGTCCGAGAGCTTTTGTCACAAGAGCTGTAACACTTGGGAAGAGCTCTGCTCTCCCGGAACCTGCCTGGGACACCAAGCTGCCTCCTTGCCAGCTAGCCAGCTCCTTATCGGCCAAACCCGGGCCTGGACCGGTTCAGCTCGAAGAGACAGGGGAGAGACCGGTCAGCTACAGGGCAGGGCGCCAGAGGCAGCGGCAGGGGCAGGCAATCTCCACTCCTGCTCGTACTCTGTGTCCTTTGGCCTCGACCTCCCAAGTCAGGCCAGGCCAGAGACCTACAGACAGCGGAGACACAGGCCAGAGGCAGCTCGAAGACAGTAGCAAGCCCTTCCTGCTCTCAACCTGTCCCCAGTTGGGAGATCATCGTGGGACACCCTCCAGAAATAGGAACCCACAAAACATATCACTCATGTGTAGATTGTGAGTATGAATAGCCTGATGGGTAGAGGCTAGAAGAGATTGTGAGGCTCTTACTCATAATCTGCTGTGATTATTATTACTGTTAATATTGTCCTCAAAAAGTTGTCTCTATTCCTATGCCCAATGTCTTGGGTCATCACTCCAAGTCTTCCAGTCATTAAACCTGAACTAGACTCATGACTTGTTGGGGTCCACACTAGCCCCACGTTGAGGCGGCAAAAAAATGTTGCGGCCCGAGCAAAATGTTGAGGCCCGGGCTGCCCCTCGTTTGGGCGGCCACTGTATCCCTGCCCAAGCTGCCGCTCCGGTCCTCAGGTTCAGCAAGAGCGAGAGTGAGGATGGACTCGAAGAATGCAGACCAGACAGAGTGTAATTCAATCCCATTTATTCTTCAGTCTAAGTCCTAAATCTTGAGTTCCTAGTGCCTAGTCCCTAGCTCCTAGTCCCTCCAAGTTCCAAGTTACTTCTTCCAAGTTCTCTTCCAAATGCCTGCTACCTGTCTTCTCTCTGCTGTGTCTGATTCTCTCTAGAGCCAAGTGTCTTCTACCTAATGTCCAGTAATCTGTTGCTTTCTCTGTCTGCCTCTAGCCTTTTATATGTCTCACTTCTAAGCCACGCCTCTAAGTCACACCTTTAATCATGCCCTTAGGTCTTGTCTCTAAATCTGATCTCTACACTTCTAAATCATACTCTTAAATTACACACCTTTAATCTCACACACCTTTAATCTCACATACCTTTAATCTCAAGGTATCTAAACCAAGATTATCAGAGTGTGCTCAGTTGTTGTAGGCTATTGTAATCCAAGTCACATGTCAGGGTATATGGCTCAAGATGGCTGCAAAGCTGATAGCCGCTTTCTGCTAAAAGTCGGCCCCCAACAATGACTGATTGTTTATCTATTAAATTTCCATGGTGCATATTTATTAACATGGTACCATGTTACATTAAGGACATTTTCCTGCTAGCATATATTGGATATTAAGTATATCTCTTTACCATTCATCTTTCTCCTTCTCAGCCTCACAAATATCTTTTCCAGACAGATCCCTTCTACTCTCAGCTGAAACCTGTTTCTAATCTGTTGTGAGTCTCTAGGAGGCTATTTGAGAATCCAAATCTACTTATAGGATATCTGTATTTAACAAATGAAGATGTCATCAGTGTTCCGAAGACCCCCATAGTCAAAAATCATGCTTCATGAATTCACATAGTCTCTTTCATTATTTTGGGCTCTGAAAATAAAATATCCCATGTTTGTATTCACAGAAAGTGCACAGATTTCACACACACCCAACAGAATTCAAAAGTGTTGATATAACAAGTCAAAATGGAAAGCTTGCCTGGGACAAAGAACAACACTGTTTAAAAAGTCAAAGGCCTCTCTCAATCTGACTCATATTTTGTACTTAGCACTTTCTCTGGCCTCTCGTATCTCTGGAATGAGTCCATGTTATTCTTCTATGTTCTTAATTTTTTATTCTCTTACTAAAATGTCTTGTTACTTCCTTCATCAAAATATAACTTAATACCATCCTTTATGGAAATCTTCAGGGAAGAGTACCTGAAATAAGGTAAAATATGTCCCCTTTCTTGTTCCCATGATAATCTATGCCTGTAAAGATTCTCTTGTTCCAATTCATGTTGCTACTTGTATATCTACCACTTCCATGATACCAAGTAGTCTCAGGAAAGGAGCTACATCTGTCATGTCTCTGTGAGTTATTACAGTAGCCAGAATAGGGTCCCACTGTTAGGAGGATCATGACCCACACATATTGAGCAGAATGACAGGGTAATGCATGCCATAGTTAAAGAAACATTTACAATGCTAGTCTCAACATAATGTGATGTCAGCCATCTTTGTAAACACAGATTTTCTAATTGGCAGATCTATAAAGAAACTATATATAAAGCAAAACCAAGTAAATAAATTAATATTTGTAATAATTTTATGTTACCTGAGCTCACATAATAAAATTAAAATTATTAATTTTATTAGGTTAAAAAATCCAAATACTGTAAAATAACTAGGTAAAATGATTTACCATATTCCTAATCATTTGATGAGCAATATTCACCCATAAATGTATAAATAAAACACAGCACCTGAGATTAAGCAACTAAGCTTTTTCTGTGGATGCAGATGAAGTCTAGTTGGTAGAGTGTTTGACTAGTTAGTGGAACAAACACGAGAGTTCAATAGCCAGCAAAACATGTTTGTTCCTGTCATTCCAGAAGTTGAGAGAAGGCAAAAGGATTGAACCTTTGAGTCCTTCATAGCTATAAACTGAATTTAAATTGAACTTGAACTACAGGAACCCTGGTCTTAAAACCTAAACCCCATCCCAACCACCCACAAACAAGAAATGAAGAGAAAAAATTAGCCATGCTCACATAAATAAAACTGAAAGTCATTGAGATCAAATAGATTACTAAAAATAAAATTAACACAAATCATATTCACATATATTTATATGTGTATTATATAAAATAAGTAACAGTGATAATGAAAGATGGGGTTGTTCAATTCATTATGGAGGCAAGGTTGTAGAATAGTAATATCACTACTTTGGGTGTTCAGCAGAGTCACACAACAGCGAATCACACTACAAGCCACAAATTTTAAAACTCAGGCTCACTTTATAAGAAATGCTAATTGTCAGGGGCAGCCTTGCTTATACAGCGAAGGCCTAAAATCAGCAGTAGGCCTAAGTCAGCCATACATGCTAGCTAACACAAAGTACTGGTCTCTGTGGAAAACAAATAGCTATAAGATCTTGTAAACAGGCAGCTTTGGTGGAAATTTACCAGCATGGATAAGAACTAGTAGTCATAGACCTTGTGGATAGGTAGCCTTTGTGGATAGAACCAACTTAGATAAGGATGAGTGAATCATAGGCAGAGTCATAGTGACCTGTTTCCTGAATCTTCACCCAGCTGATACCCTGTTCTGGAAGATATCTGTACTCCCCCTGAACACCTATTTATGCTCCTGTGTCATTCCCCTTCCCCACATCCTGCCTTTTTGTGTTTATAACTCATGTGAAAAGTAAAAATCAGAGGTTTGATCAGACTATAGACAAGCCGCTTGTTCTTTCTGTCCTTTGTCCTACAGTTCTCTCTTTCAGGTCTTTTGATCCCAGTTCAAAGCCCCGTGGGACTGGGGAAGCTAATTATTTAGTTTTGTTGACCATTAAGCATCTTCAGAGTTCTAGAATCCACTCTTTTAAAAAAAATTATTAATCAATACATTCATCTACATCTCAAATGATAAACCACTTCCCAGTTATCCCCTCCACTAATCTTCCATCCCATGATATCCCACTTCCCAGTTACCCCTATGCCACCTCCTCATACCACATCTGCCCTCCCCCTCCTTCTTGCCTGTATGAGAGTGCTGTTCCACCCACTCATACTCTCCTGCCCCACCGTTTCAGCATTCCCCCTTCTCTGCGGCATCAAACCTCCCAGGGACCAAGGGCCTCCCCTCTCATAGCTGTCTGGCAAAGGCTATCCTCTTCTAGATATGTATCTGAAGCCAAAGATCCCTTTAGGTACATTCCTTGGTTTGTGGTCTAGTCTCTGGGAGAACTGGGTGGTCAGGCCAGCCTATATTGTTCTTCAAATGGGGCTGCAATCCCACTCTGCTCCTTCAGTCTTCCTGCCAGGTCCCCTACCAGGTTCCCTGAGTTCAGCCTGTTAAGTTGGCTCCAAGCATACACCTATGCCTTGGCCAGCTGCTGGCCAGCTCTCCCCAGGAACTGCCACACTTGGTTCCTATCCACAAGGGCCTCTTGATCATGGCAACAGTGTTGGGTTTGGTGTCTGCAGACATAATGTAACCTCAGGTGGGGCCATTCCCCAGTTGGCCCTTCCTTCAGTCTCTATTCCACTTTTTGTCCCTGTTCTTCCTTTGGACAGAAATATTTCTAAGTTAAAAAAAAATTGATGTGGGAGGGTGGCTTCATTCCTCGACCTGGCGTCATGCCTATCTACTGGAGGTGGTCTCCACAGGTTCTATCTCCCCCTTCTTTGTGCATTACAGCTAAAATTCCATTGGGTTCTGGAAGCCTCTCGTTTCTCTGGTATCTGGGACCCAGCAGTGGCCATCCCCAGTTCCTCATCCTCCCCGCTACCTATTTTTATTTGATTTTCTGACCCTCTGTACCTCTTTCAAGTCTCAAGTCTCCTCCAGATTCTAATTCTTATTTTCTCCCCCCTCCTCCTCCTTTCCCTCTTCTTCCTCCTCTTCCTCCTCCTTTTCCTCCTCCTCCTTCTCCTTTCTACCTCCCTTGTCCCACTCTCCTTCCATTTTCCACAATCATCCTGTCCCCCCTCAGTGCAGGACTGAAGCTTCCACCAACTGATCTTCCTTCCTACTATACTCCGTATGGTCTGTAGGTTGTATTATATGCATTGTGAGCTTTTGAGTTAGTATCCACTTATTAGTGAGTACATACCATGTGAGTGGTTTTGTGTTTTGGCTACCTCACTCAAGATGATATTTTCTAGTTTCATCCATTTGCCTGCAAATTTTATGAAGTCATTGTTTTTAATCAGTGCATAGCACCCCATTGTGTACATGTACCACATTTTCTGTATCCATTCCTCTGTGGAGGGACATCTGGGTTGTTTCCAGCTTCTATTATAAATAAGGCTGCTATGAACATAGTGAAGCATGTGTCCTGGTTCTATGTTGGAGCATCTTTTAAGTATATACCCAGGAGTGGTATAGCTGGGTCTACAGGTAATCCTATGTCCAATTTTCTGAGGAACCACCAGACTAATTTCCAGAGTGGTTGTACTAGCTTGCAATCCCACCAACAGTGAATGAGTGTTCCTCTTTCTCCACATCCTCTCCAACATCTGCTGTTACCTGCATTTTTGATATTAGCCATTCTGACTGGTGTGAGGTAGAATCTCAGGGTAACAGGGTTGTTTGATTTGCATTTCCCAGATGACTAAGGATGTTGAACATTTCTTTAAGTGTTTCTCAGTCATTCAAGATTCATCAGTTGAGAATTCTCTATTTAGCTCTCTTCACTTTTAACAGGGTTATTTGGTTCTCTGGAGTCTGCCTTTATGAATTCTTTGTATATTTTGGATATTAGCCCACTATCAGATGTAGGGTTGGTAAATATCTTTTCCCAATCTGTGGGTTGCTGTTTTGTCCTATAGATAGTGTCCCTTGCTTTGCAAAAGCTTTTCGATTTTATGAGGTCACATTTGTTGACTGTTGCTCTTAAGGTATAAGCCATTGGTGTTCTGTTCAAGAAGTTTTTTTTTCTGTACCCAAGTATTCAAGGCTCTTTCCCTCTTTCTCTTCTTTTAGATTCAGTGTATCTGGTTTTATATGAAGGTCCTTGATTCACATGGACTTGAGCTTTGTGCAAATAAATAGGTATGGATCAATTTGAATTCTTCTACATTCAGACCATCAGTTAAACTGGCATCATTTTTTGAAAATGCTGTCTTTTTTCCATTGAATGGTTTTACCTTCTTTCTCAAAGACCAAGTGATCATAGGTAAGTGGGTTCATTTCTGGGTCTTCAATTATATTCCATTGATCTATTTGCCTGTTTCTGTACTAATACCATGTAGTTTTTATCACGATTGTTCTACAGAATCCACTCTTGCTGGAACTGTTTTCAGCTGGTTTATCTCTTGTTGGGAGCTGACTTTAAGCAGAAAGCAGCTATCAACTTTGCAGCCATCTTGAGCCATATACCCTGACATGAGACTTGTTTTTCAACAGCCTACAACAGCTGAGCACACTCTGATATCCAACATATTTTGTTTTGCTGTTTACTGCCCCCAGCTGCAAGGCACACGTGGTATCCGTGCCTGCAAGGCATGCGGTTCACGTGCGATCCACGTGCTATCCACACTATAGATGCCTGTAAGGCTTATGTCATATCAACACCTGGAAGGCACGTGGTATCCACGCGCCTACAAGGAACATGGCAAAAGCATATAAATACCCCAGATTTCCCTTCAATAAATGAGACTTGGTCAGAACCTCTGTCTTGTCTCCATTCTTTGAGTCTCTTCCCCTTAATCTCCACTCTCTCTCTTGCTAGACCCTGACCCACAGACTGGAGCGGCAGCTTGGGCCAGGAAACAGTGGCCGCCAAGCGTGGAATGGAGAGGGCCACAACAATCTCTTCAGTCCACTCAGGAAATAGCAAGGCCATTTATGTATTAGTATCTTCTCCATGAACATAGAGATTTTACTAGGACATACTGAAAGGATCAAACACCAAGAGCAAAATTTATCCCATGGCGGTCATGAGGAGGCCTGGGTATTTAATAAGATTGATTTCATTTTTCTTATAGTCATCTCAATAGTAAGTGGCAAGACATTATATTATATATATAAAATATATATAACATGTAATATATTATATATACATATTATACACACTCACACATGTACGTGCATGTGCACATGTACACACACACACACACATAGTTTCATGTATACATATATCTTCAGAACAAGGTTTCAGGGTCTAAGGAGATGGCTCAGTGAATAGAGTTACTGCTACAGAAGAGTGAGAAGCTGTACTCACTCACATGAATATCCAGGCACAGAGGTATGCATCTGGATTTCTAGCAGGGGGAGGAGACAGGAGAGTTTTTGACACTCACAAGCCTACCTAATCAATGAATACTGGGGTCAGTAAATGACTTTGTCTCAAACAGCATAGACATAGAGAGGGACACTCAGGGAAAGATTCTGGATTTACATGAACATATACTGCTCTACACTCGTGGGCAGATGCATACACATAACACACACAGAGACACAGGCACACTTGTGCACACACACAAACATGTTCAAACTTACAGACATCCATACAACAAGCCAAATATTTTTTTCCTGATAACCCATGTGTTTGGCCTCTTAGTGGTAGTTTATGTCATTCTAAAATTCAAAAAATAAATCCATCATACTTACTAGTGATAACATATTCAAATTTCCAGATTTATTTCTCTGTAACAGAACACCCTTAACTCTATGTTTGTTTCTCAGATGCTGGATTCTTTGTAGAAATGATGAGAAACTCCACATGGCAGTCTTCTGGGGAGGGTATTTAGCTCACTATGACAGAAAGTAAGTGAGCTGAGTCGATAGTACAAGAATAAGGCAAATTTTCAACTGATTAATCTGAAGTATATTTTCCCCACATATCAAGTTATATCTTAATGTTATGAATAGTGGATGTGTCATGCTTCAGTGAAATACTTTTTTAAGTGCCTTCTCTATTCTCATTTTTAGTCATGGTGACTTCATGCAGGATTTCCTGATAATATAGGTCAGTATGATATCATCTATAGATTAGTAGCATTACTAAATCAATAAAAAATAAAGTTAGAAATATTGAATCTCAATTAATTAAAGATGAAAATTTATAAATTTTGTTTGTATCAAATTTTATGAAGTTGTTTTCAAAATAAGACATACAGGAGTAAAAACCTAATAAAAATTAAAAGCAGGCCCTGTGGAAGTGGCTCAGAGGCTGAAGTACTTGGCCTCTTGTACAAAACCTAAGTTCAGTGTCCAGGATCCATATCTGGTGGCTAATTACCACCTGTCAATCTAGCTCTGAAAATTGGGTTCCTTCTTCTACTTTCTGCAAGCACCTGCACTCATTTTTTTCACAGATGTACACACACACAAAGCAAATGTTTAAAACTATTAGAAATGAAAAACTAGAAAAAGTCAAAAAGGGAGGACAAAGGGGAATGATTTAACATTAAATCAAGTTAGTACTATACATATCTACAAATAGTCATTTAACATGACCTTGATACAGCATAATTCATAGTTAAAATGCAATCTCATACTACTACCCAGTGTTCAATATCAAATAATTCTCTATAGTTATTCAGATCAATATTTAAATCAATAATCTCTACAGTTGCATTTAATAGTCTTTTATTCATTAAAATAATCAAAATTTATGTTGTGGTTATTAGAAAAGAATTTTATGAAGCTGCCAAGGATGTTCTCAATATAAGACTCATTTATGCAATTGTGAAAATGGGTTAATTGTTGCCCTTTTAATGCATGCTGTTAATGAGGCTTCATGTGTCTCAAGTTACATTTCTTCTATGAGAAAATATCCATACAAGATAAAAAATTGGCATGCACCATTGTTTTGCATGTGCCCAGGATAGGAGAGAATTTTATGAAGAGAAAGAAAATCTCTGTACAATAAGCATAATTTCCATGATGGGTGAAATCACCACAACTGTGTTATGTCTGAAAATCTCTTACATTGTAATATTCACTCTTGGTCACAGACATGATCAGCTGGGCACATTACTCTTCTATGATCATAAAAAATTCAATGATTTAACCTTTAATTACACAAGCAATCACACAAGGATTAAATGTGGTAGTGAAATAAACTGTATGCAGTGTCCAGTAAAAACAATGACTACCCCATAAAGGCAAAGGATGTTGCTTTTGTCCTAATATACTGTGCTTTCTAGAGATAATTTTGTGAATGATAATAATGATGATGATGACCATGTGATCATACTGGTGGCATCACTCACTATTCACTGAGTACTTTAAAACAATAGGTACTAGGATGCAGAATTATAAATTAAGATTATTTCAGTCACTTTGGACTTTATACATTTATTATAATGAAATTACATAAATATGTACTTATATGTATATAAGTCTTTTTTATTAAATATTGTAAGGTGATATTATAGCTAACATCTCTTGATAAAAAAGGCAGGATCACTCACAGATCAAAAACAAGAGTCTATTAAGAGATGCCCAGTATTTTACTCAACTGTCCATCTAGAAAAATTAGGAAATAAAAATAAATAAATAATAAATAAATATTGTCTGAGAAGAAAATAACTTGTGTGTATCCACAAATGTAAAACTTATTATGAGGAAAATGTTTAAGAATTCATTTCAAAATTATTAGAGTTAAGGCCAATAAGATGGCTTACCCAGTAAAAGATGCTTGTCATCATGTCTGAAGACCAGAGATGAATTCTCAGCCACAATATGAAAGAAGAGAAGCAACTCCTGTCCTATGATCACCATAAGTGCACTAAGATATACACAGACACAAATTAAGTTAAACATAATAAATAAATATATACAATTTAAAAAAATTTTGTTGTATTGTTAAATTTTTGTATGATTGTAAAAAAACATAAGATTTGTATCATATCCTGTTATATTTCTATATATAACCAATAAACGAGCTAGAAATTAAATTGAAAAAAGCACAAAGGCAATAGAATAATTAAAGTAAATAGCAGGAGCTAAGAGCTTAGAAAGTATAATGTTATTAAGAGAATCTAAAGAAAGTTTAATTCAGTAAAACAATTATCTTCATAAATCAAAATATACGATATTTTAGTACAGTATAGAAGAAATGGCATTTATAATCAAAAACAATAATGAAACATTTCTGATCATGTTTAATGATACCAACTGTGATACCAACCAATAAAGATGGAAATTATGTCTCCAAACTTTATAAAAGTTAAAATTTCAACCTAAAAACATAAAATTACAATTATAATAAACAAGGAACTGATTTATTGACCAAATTTTAGCAATTAGAATTCATCTATGTATGTAAGAGAAAATAACATTTCAGATATAGAATTAACAATTGTTATTAAAGTAACTCATAACTTATTTTACTTAGAAAGCAAATTCTATGATCACCTTAAATACAGCTAGAAAACATTAAGAAAAACTGATACACATAAAATGTGATATACATATACAAAAATTTAAAAATATTTGATATACATACATTATACCATAATGTAATTTCAAAAGTTAGCACTATCATCGTTGGTTCTGTTTCTTATAAATGAAAGGAAGATGTTATAGACAATAAACAGAACTAAAAGTTTCTGGAATTTTACCTATATAAAAGGCATTTAGAAATTAAAATTGTTAATAACATCTCCATCATAGTTAGATGAGTATGCTCCTGCCTTTTCACAAGGGAGATTATATCCACCTCTATAAGTCTACATCAAGAAACAATGTCAGAGCTGATGGGTAAAGAAGAGCTGGAAGACTGTCTTCTGGACAGGATATGGTTATCACACTCAGGAACTCACAGCATCTGTGTCAACTTCCAGACAATATCTTCACATGATCAAGCCAGTTAGAGTCATGGCTTAGATGGGGTGACCCCCTTTGCCCATGCAACATTGAGGAGCTGTTAGCACTTGATAGCTTCTGAGAAATGAAGAGTCATTCATTTTTTTCAGGTATGGCCTTGGTAAAGCTTGTTCTTCAGAAGATTGCCCTTTATGAGTGACACTAAATTCTGACTTATCGATGACTTACCAAAATAAAAAAAAAAAATGAAGGCATGTAGTCATGAGGAAATGTATTGTGGGAGATTTGGCGAGAATTAGATGAAGAGAATGAAGGGTGGATATGAGCATATTTTTTTTATATAAATGTATGGAAACCTCAAAGAATAATAAAATCTATGAAAGCCAAAGTTGTCTAAATTACAACAAGATAGAATATCTCTATAAAAAATCCTAAGTAGCTCATGAACGTATAGCTAGAAATAATAGATGAGTTTAACAGATATGCAAATATTCTGCATTGTTTGATAAACACCTTGTTTTGCTATGCTGCTACTATGCCACCCTCATTGTGCAATCCCAGATAGCACAGTGATCTACGACTTACAGCTATAATGTTTGACTATGTAATTTCAAATATTGAAAAAGAAATGAAGTCTTAAACACTGCAGTATATTTATTTAAATGACCCTGTTTGTTTTATTCCAGAGACTGTACTGCAAAAGGTGCATACAGTTTTCCCTCATTTCCTCTGCTGAGGTCCAGGAAGCTCACTTAATTTACACTTGATAAAGTACCACCTTCTCCAACGTATTTCAAGAGATATATCCCTCTTATCCCTTATCTATTTAGTTATTCAATCTAAACTACCCTTATATCAAACTATAAAACAGACAAACCCAGAAATATCAATGGTGCTTTACAAGATAAGGTTTCATAGAATTGATTATGATGCATCCACTCCCATTTTACTTTCCAGTTTCTCTTTCAGGTTTCTCTTACAGGATCCACCTGCAAAGTTACCTGTGGAAAATTAAAAAAACAAAAGCCAATTAAGTGGGAATTAAAAGTGAGTGTGAACAAAGATGAAGATAACTATGGTCTGATATCCAAACTGAAGCAAACATTCACCACTTAAAACCTGGGAGATATTTCAGTGGGTAAAAGCATTAGGACCTGGGTGTGACTCTCCAGCATGTGCACATAATGCCAGGCATACAGCAGCTAAGCATGACTATAACCTGTGAATCCTGGGGACCCTCTGGACTGTTCTCCAATTCCACACTATGAGTTTCTAGTTCAACAAGAGAATTTATGTCAAAGGAATAAAGCACAGCACTAAAGAAGACCCTTGACATCCTCCTCAGGACTCCACAAACACATGCATGGATGAGTACAGCCACACCATGTACACACCACACACTCACATCCAACAACATGCATACAACACACAACCACACAGACACACAAAAACAGTTAACTGACTGCAGGGTGATTCTTAATTTATAGTCATCACACAGTATGTAAGTAGATCCTCACAATAACCAAGAATAGATTATGTTTAGCCATTGTTTCAACTTTTGCTTAATTCTAATTTAATTACAAATATATTTTTATGATTTTACACACAACAGGGTATCCAAATTTATGGAATTCCAGAAACACACAGGACACAAATTTTGAACATGTCTGAGAGGGAGACATTGGGCTGGAGAAGTTGTAGTGCAAAGGCCCTGCTTAAATGTGGTTGGTATCGCTCAAGATATTTATCACATTTACTTTTTATTGTGTTATAAAGAAGTAATAAAAATTTAATACTGATAAAGCACATGGTAAGTGATTCAGAAGTGCTCACTAAAAATTTATTTATTATTGCTCTTCCTCTAATTAGTGAATGGAGGTCCTTGCTTTTCACTGTAATTCCTGTGAAAGCATTTGCTATCAAAGCCAGGCTGAAAAGCCTGTACACTGTCCAGTATAACCTGGGAATTTTGAGAGAAATGGTCCTTAGGAATTGAAGCCTGAATTAGCACAGATTCTTGCAACTAGTGTTCCTGGGTGTCTCTCATTCTCAGAGATCTGGCATTCACCCACCATCTATCTAACTGTTGCAAAATTTTCAATGCTTCCAATACACTGGAGTTAACCTTCATTTGCTCAAGCCCACAGCTCCACTTCTGCATATATGTTCTGTCAAGATCGTTAGGATTTTCTTTTGGGTCACCCTTTGCTTCAAATCATGGCCAGCTGCAAGTTTATTAACCTCTTTAGTTGTCCCAGGAGGTTAGAGTGCCTGCAGCCAGGGCAGTAGCAGTATTGCATCTGGGTATAAATGATAAGCTGTTCATTGATTCACCAGGGCCATTTCCTGCAGGGCAATTTCCTCACTGGCTCCCTTTAACAGAGATAACAGAAGCAATCCTGTGCAGTGTTTACTACCATGAAAGACTGAAATGTTCATGTTGTTTTATTTCTGTTCCACTGCATAAGAACTAACAAGAATAAATTGGAAATAAATGAAAGAAATATTGATGAATGTATAGGAATGTATTTAGTGTGTAAAAAATTCAAGTAACTTACAAACAGGTTAATTTCAAGTTGCTAGCCATGTTTTAAGTGCATGATTGGACTCTGATGCCTGAGTCAGGAAGTGGCTAGAAAGAACTAAATGATGGACTTGGACCTTCAAGCCTTTATTTATTTATATATTTATATATTTATATATTTATATATTTATATATTTATATATTTATATATTTATATATTTATATATTTATATATTTATGTGTTTATGTGTTTATAAATTAATGTATTTATATATTATTTATATATTTATATATTTATATATTTATATATTATTTATATATTTATTTACTCTGTGCATATCTGTGTGTGTGTGTTTTGTTTTTGTTTTTGTTTTGTTTTGTTTGTTGAGACAGGGTTTTTCTGTGTAGCCCTGGCTGTCCTGGAACTCACTCTGTAGACCAGGCTGGCCTTGAACTCAGAAATCCACCTGCCTCTGCCTCCCAAGTGCTAGGATTAAAGGCATGAGCCACCACTGCCCAACTTTGTGTGTGTTAAGAAGCAATTTCAAGTATGCCAGGATGGCTTTGTACTTATGTGAGAATGACCTTGAAGATTTGATCTTCTTGCCTCTACCTCACATATGAGAGATAGTAAGCATGTGCCACCACATTCGACTTGTGGGCTTCTAGGAATGGAATCCAGGGCCTCATGTCCACTCACTGGCCCTGTCAACTAAACCAAGTCCCCACTCTTCAGAGACATCACATCTAATTACACGAATAAGAGAGCAATTGTACTTACAAGCATCTGCCTTGCAACTTCCTCTACACTTTGTAATATATTTGTAATTAATGATTTTCTCCTGTATACACATGCATGTTTGTGTGTATGTACACATGTCTGTGATGCAATTTGTTTTATAATTTTGGTTTTTCTTCTTCCACATGCTTTATTAAAGACATCTCATATAATATTGTAGCATTTATTAGGATGGCTTTATAAAAATACTTGAATTATTATGAATTACATGCACACATATATCAAATTACACACACACACACACACATATATATATATCAAATTACACATATATATATATATATATATATATATATATATATATATATATATCTCAAATTACATATCATATCAAAGAGTATACAAGTGTTTTCTCCACTTGGAACAGTTAATCTAAATGAGGGGAAATTTTTCTGGAAAGATTAACTAAAGTGGAATACCCTTCCCTAGATTGGTCAGCCCACTGCGGTGGTGGCCCAGAAAACAGAGAAGTCTGAGGAGGAAAAAGCACTGCTTGCCAACCAGACTTTACTTCCTGCCAGTGAGTGTGTTTATCCTATCATTACTTCTGCAGTCACTCCAACCATGCCCCTCACTGACCTCAGAATCCAGCTTTTTGGCCTTCCAGCAATTGTTGAGATCTAATAAATCCCTGAATACTCTTCAGGCCTTCAGGGATAGATTGGCACCCTGATGCATCTAGTGTCAGAAACCAATCAGCTATATAGGGTCTGAGCTTCTTTATAGTACAGGTGACATTTTTGGACTATCAAAACACTATCAGGTAAGCCAAACTATCCCAGCACACTTTATTATAAATATGCAGAACCAGCTAGATGGCCCAGAAAAAAAAGGCCCATGCTAACATGCCTGGTGGCCAGAGAGTTTATTCTGAGTAACCTAGATTTGAAAGGGAAAAGCCAGCTCCTGTCAGTCATCCTCTGGACACACATGTAAGCCATAACATAACATAAATGCACAAAATACATATTTATCCTGTGAGTTCTATTCCTCCAGAGAGTTCTGCTAATAACCCATGGAATATTGTATATGTAATAAAATGTCAAAACTGTTAGATTAAAGAGTATTTGTGGCCCTAACTCTCAAAGAATATAAGTCTAACTACTTTTCATTTCAGGAAAGTTGGTGGCTGCTTTCCCTTCAGTGCTCATATTTTAACAAGGCTCATTAAAATCCCAGCTCCCTCAGTTTTCACCTCATCTTCTTGTCTGTGAAGAAAGCAGGGCCTTTCCTGGTGAGGGAAATGGTTTGTTCCAGTGCCACAGGGTTTATGCAGATGAGCTGCCTCTTCTGGCGCTCACTCATTTGCTAATGTAAGAAAGCTGACATTATGTTAAATACCAATAAATAAAGGTGATATGCTTTCTTGTGTAAATAGAGTATATAGGTCCAGAGTCAGCTTTGCTTGATATGCCATTTAATGAGCTTCTGACATGCAAGAATGCAATAATTTGTATTAGTACCAATAAGGTCAGTAGTATAAAAACTACTTTTAATTTACATAAACATTCTCCAGATATGTCAAAGTAGCTGGACTGCAAATAAGCAACACTGATAAATGATGATTTTATTCTAGAATGGTTAAAAGGAGTTTTTTTGATTCTTACTACTTCTTTCTCCATAGACATATATGTGTTTACACATGCACATATACACTTACTTAAATATACATGGACTGTGTATATACTCTTTGTGTGTGTGTGTGTGTGTGTGTGTGTATCAACAACTCATTCAGGCAGAAATCTCATCTAAAGGTATTCCCATGAAAAGATATTGTTTACTGATCCCATAGGACATAGGCACAATGATAAAATCACCTTAAAGGGTCAAGAAAGATGGTTCAGTAGTTAAAATTACTTTCTGCTTTTGCTAAAAACACAGGGTTCAATTCCCAGTCCCCCATGTGGTGAATCGCAACTGAGTATAATTCCAATCCTGAGGAATCTGACACCCTTTTCTTTCCTTCTCCGACACTGCACATACACAATGTGTTCACACATTCATGGAGTCTAAGTCCTCATACACATAAAACAACAAAAATAAGTCTTGAAATCTCCTAATGGTATATTTTCACAAAATACCTGTAGCTACATAGATGGATTTGATTTATTACTTTTCTTTTCTCTTTTTTTTTTTTTTGAGTACCATATTAGCTTTTGCATATATCCATGTGTATGTTCATGTGTATGTTCACGTGAATGTGCATGGATGTGGAGGTCAGAAGTAATATCATGTTTCTCTCTGTGTTTCTCTCCACCTAATTTTTTGAGACAGTCTCTTACAGGAACTAAAACTTATCAATTAGACTAGACGAGTTATGCAAAAAGCCACCATGATCCCCCCATCTCTGATTCCTGAGGAGTATTATTGGTTGATGCCACCATTCCTGGCTTTCACAAAGATTCTGAGGTTCTTATGCTTGTAAGGCAAGTATTTCACTGACCTAGCAACCTCCAGCAACATTTTACATATAAACACGCACATGCACACACACTATGAGTATATATTTATAGATTATATGCATATGTATCATATATGTATAATATACATATGTGTGTATTTAAGGTAGCTATTTAGAGTACATTAATTTAACATGTATATTTTAAAATATTGGAAATCTCTTCTCACAGTAAATACTATCCCATGATTGTTGAATGCTTGTCAGTAGCCAGTTTTGTCCCAGAAGCAGATTTCATTTTCAGCTGGTTCTGCATTTTACCATGCACTCAGCAGTTCTGAAACTATGGCACCCAGGAAAACAGTTCTAGAAGGTGTTTCTAATTATATTATATATACAGAAATCACAAATTACTTTGAGAGTCGCTGATTAGACTGATTTATTGAAGTCTGTGTTCTCCTCGACTGCTGATTCTTCATCTCAGCTACCAGCATCAGAAAATATACAAGACTTGCCTGACATGTATGCAAACTTGCTTGACTCCTACTTTCTATTCCCTTGTCATATCCAATGACAGTCAGAACTCCGTAGACATGACTGTAAACTGGTAAACATTGTCCTGAATATGCTGCTTTCTTGGATTTAGCTGGCACTTAAACCTGCTTATGGTTTTCAAATTTTCAGTGATTCAGCTTCTCCTTGTTCTGCCTTAGTAAGATGATGGTGGTGGTAATTATGTGTAAACATGGAGGCCTAATGGAAATCTGCATATGACAGGTTATATTGCATTTTAACTGTCTGTGCTTTGCAAGAGAAACCTTAGAACATTCGTGTAGCAACACAAATTCCCTGTGTCTTGATTGTTCTTGAATTTTTCTTCTAAAATAAGAATGAAGACAGAGTAAAAATATCCTCACCAGCCATATTGATCTCTTGTGTTTTTCCCAGTGACTTTCACCTGGTTTTGCCTGCCTTGTGTCCTTCCTCACAACTGTTCAGCTGATTCAGCCACCTCACTCATGTTGTACATGTGACACTGTAAAAATGAGGCTGGAAGTGGGTAGAACGCTTACTCACAGACCAACTTTTAATCTACAATTAGTACACGTTCAGACTATTACCAGCCTTGTCATGATAGAGATGGGGTGGTTTGAATAAAAAAGGTTCCTCCACCCCGATTATTTTGTTTCTCTACAATTGTTTTTCTACAATTGTACCAAATAAATACTGTTTGGAAAGGTCATGGGGTCTTTGTGAGTTATAGCTTCACTAGAGACAGTATGTCACTGTGAGTGGGTATTATGGGTTTGTTTCTTTGGCCTGCTTCCTGTGTTTTCCCTTATATCTGTTCCATGTGAGAGAAAATGTGATCAGTTAGCTTCCAGCTATTGTCACGGTGTAATGTCTTCCCTGACATTACAGACGCCAGACCCTATCTTTGTGGACCAATAAACAAAAAGAAATTCTGTCTTCCCTAACTTGATTTAGTCATGGTGTCCAAAAAAAACACAACAAAGAAATAAATTAGAATAAATAATAAGACAAGCATTGGGAGTACATGTACACAAACACTCACAAATGTACACACATGCACACACAGACAAGCACACACACACACACACACAAAATCATGTTCCCATACATACAGGTATTTTCCCAGAAAAGAATATTTTTCATGAATTATGTGTTATTTTATTTAAAAATAATTATTTTAATCATTAAATATTATCAAATACTTTAATTTCGTTGCTCTTTGTCATACTTCTGTGCCTACATGTTTAAAACAAAACATTAAAACCAAAGCCATTAAAAACACAGCTCCAGGCAATAGCATATTTTCTTTAATTGGCATGTATCTCTGTGCAGACTATCTTACTGTTTGGTGATTTTGCTCTCCTTTCCAATTTTGAATAACTATGCTATTTTCTGTCCTCCTCAATGTATTTGCCAGGTAAGCTCTTTTGTGTATTATGTGCTAACATACAGCTCTGCTTGCCCTAAAATTTGATAGATGTTGATCCCTGGAAACACAGCATTTGTTTCTGCTGCATGTAACCATAAAAATGACAATTAAATTTCTCACGAAATCTTTATACACTTCAATTTCAATAAAGTGACTGAGTCTGGGAATTAAGTAATTACTTGGACTTGCATTAAGTAGTTTCTCATGGACTTCAAATACAAAGTACAAGATTACTGAAATCTATACTAAAAGTTTTCATGTGATCAGAGGTCTCAAAACTGATGGTTCTCTGTGCTTGCCTGGGAATAAGAATTGATGGAGTCATGTAGCAGCTATTTCTGTTGGCACAATTCTTTAGTGAATTAAGAAGAAACCACTGGTGGTTGGAGGCCAGAATAAATTCTTAGCCAATGTTTGTGAAACTAATATGGAAATTAATGAATATTCTTCATTAAAATCTGTAATTAGAAGTTTTTCTAGAGTCCCTAAAAATGACATTTTATTAAAAGAATTCTGACCCATATTTTATGCCATGCCATAATCTTTTACAAACATATATTTAAGTGTTTATTTGTTTGTTTATTTATGTGTGTGTGCACATGGACATATGTGTATTTTTTATGGGATGCAGGTACCAGTCCACCTGCAGAGGCCAGACTTTGGAAGCTTTTGGAAGTCAAATGATTGCCTTGTACTCAAACACCAAAGAAAGAAATCCTTTCAGCAATGTCTTTAAAATTGGAAACTCAAACATTTTTTAACAGTTTTTGAGTTCAGAATTTGGAGAATTTCTTTACTCTTTTTCTATTCCTCCAAATTCTTCATATCTACCATACATTTATTTTAATTGACTGATTAGTAGTATGTTTTTATATAGCCGTAAACACTTACATGTATAAAATTTAATGTGCATATTTACTGATCTGATGTAATATACACATACATATACATATAGAGAGAGAACAATGAAAAGGAAAGAGAAAGAGGGAGAGAAAAAAGAGAAGGAACAGAGAGAAAATTTTCAGTGCATAGAGTTGATTTATCTTTTTGTTTCTGAATAAATTGTAACTTTATCTTTTCTGCTACCCTACATATGTGTGTGTGTATGAGTGTGTGTTTGTGTGAGTGTGTATCCTATGAATTTGAAGGGTGCATAGTTTGATATATATATATATATATATATATATATATATATATATTGGAATCACAATTTCAGTCTTGAACATTGCTCAGTTGGTACTTTTATACAAACCATCCTTCCAGCTCTGTTATAAGTAATTTTTTGAAGACTTAGAGACAAAAAATCAATTTTTTTCTCCAAAGAATAGATATTATTTTCATATATTATTTGTTATTAATTTTACAATTGGAAGTGTTTGCTATTAGAACTACAAACATAATAAAACTTCCCAGGTGATCCAGAGCACACTCTTCATCTAACTACAGGGGGATTTTATGGGGCAAGAACCACACAGCCATTATATAAATAAGCTAATCGTCAATGCATATGTTTAGTGCCAGGAATATAGCACAATTTGTATAGCCAAGCACAGGAATGTAGATCTGCAATCCTACTGTTTCTACTACAAGGTGAAAGAGCAGAGAACCAGGGAGTGAACCTGGGCCCATGAGCTTAGTATGTGCAAAGTAAACAAGAGACTGTCTCAAACAAGATGGAAGGTGAGGATGAATACCCTCGGGGTCATCTAGCCAGAAACATGTTCTAGCAGGCACTTGTCCACCTGAGTACCACATACACAAACAAACACACAGACACACAGAGACACACACACACATGTGTGTGGAAGGTTGCAGAGGAGATAAAAGTTACAATTTATTCATATATAAAAGAATAAATAAATCTTCTCTACATATTTAAAACTTTATTTTTCTGTCTCCCTCTCTTTTATTTCTCCCTCTATCTTGATCTTTACATTTTCCTTCCATTACTTTGCATGTAATATTTATCCATATATATATATATATATATATATATATATATATATATATATATATATATATATATCTGTGTCTGTGTGTGTGTGTCTGTGTGTATCTGTGTGTGTGTGTGTGTATCAGATCCAGTAAATGTGCACATTAAATTTCATACATATAAGTGATGATATTTAACATACTACTAAAAATGTTTCAATTATAATGTGTGTGTTATGGATAGGAGGAAGTTGGAGGAATAGAAAAAGAGCAAAGGAATTCTACAAATCCAGAGATCAAAACTGTTAAAAAATGTTTTGAGTTTCCAACTTTAAAAGACCTTGTTGAAAGGCAATCTTCCTACATTAAATTTTCTAGGAATACTTAATATGCCAAATATAAAACACTCACTTAAGCCAAGATATGAACATAAAACCAAGCTTGAATTTATTACTGCTAAATATTTTACAAAAGTCTCAACAAAATTGGTAAGAATTTTCTGTGACCATAAGCCAAAACCAATGGCGCATCCATGTTTAGAATATATTGATTCCCAAACTGACTTGATTGGGCTTCCTTTGTGTGTGGAAGAGCAGGAAGTTATAGCTGCATTTTAAGCTGATGCAGCTTCATTGTATTACTCATAAGCCCATGTCAACTTATGTCAAGTTTCCATTCATTCTGGCAGGCTTCACTGAACATGCAAAGAGAAGGAGTCATGGTCCTAAAAGCACTCAGTGTTAGAGGCAATAGTGCATGATAACAAATGTGCAAATTTTACAGTTGGACAGTTTGAAATTAAATCCTATCCTAATCCACCAAACTGGTATCCTGATCTCAGCATTGTTCATCTAGACATCTTGAAATATATTATATATGACTTAAAAAATTTAAATCTGGGGTTTTCATATTTTATGATAATAAGCCCTGACTCTTATGCTTAATACATGGGTTCACTTTATGTGTCAGTGTGAGGGTTTATTTCAATTTTAATGCTATCATTCACTTGTACTTGAATAGTTTTCTTCAATGAAAGAGTAAAGGTTTATTTTTCATTTATTTGAGACAATATATAGTACAACCTCAAACTCACTATGTAGCAGAAGAAAATCTCAAATTTCTGACCCTCCTTCTTTTATGTACTGATTGCTAAGATTACAGGTATTTAACACCAAGCTTAATACTAGAAGGAACTAGATGGAACTCATTTTTTTGTTTGTTTGTTATGTTTTTGCATGTGATAGGCACTCCACTATCTACATCCCCGTTGATAAAATGCATTTACAAATACTGTAGCTATTTTGATGGGAACTCTAGTGATGACTCATCTGGTTGAACATGAGTCTATACCTCAGGGCAAATTATTTCTGAATATTTTCCAGAAAATTTGGGTACACAGTCACAGAGTTTATAAAAATAGTCTTGCAGGGAGATTTTTTTTTTCCAGCAGGTCCTTGTGACATAAAGAATAACCAATCTTTAAAGAGCTGTTTTATATTTCAGTCCTTTGCATCTGTCACTTTATGACATTCAAAAGTAACTCTCTGGAGTGTAGCTCTGGTCAACCAAAGCTGATATGAGAAAGGCACAACATTCAAGAGAGTGCAGATGACTTTCTTTTTTGTCCCTTTAACATTTCCTTCAGGAATAATAGGTTGACACTGTCAGATGCTGTAGCATATCTGTCTTGCTACTGATGACTAAGACAGGAAGGACAGAGTTTGCTTAAGAGACAAAGAATCATGTAGAATGTCAGAGAAATAACATTATGCAATATCTTTTATTATCTATGACTTCGTTTCTCCAAAACAAGACTTACTTGATCTACCTCTAAAATCCCTCTGCTACTTGTTTGACCTATTTTGAAACAAACAAACAAAAATCTTTTAATTGCTATTTGGTAAGATCCCACTGCATTTTACATTCTCAGATAAGTAATGTGTGTCCAAAGAGATTCAGCATCTCTTTGGAAAAAATGCCATCTAGTGGGAGAGGGAAGAGAGAGCCAGCCTATATAATTTAATCCTGCATGAAAAGCACTTAAATTATGCAAAAGTGATAAGATCAGAACAATGAATTAGGGTTGGTTGGTAAGAACTTACAAGAACGCTGACAGGAACTTGAGGAAGCACTGGTAAGTAGTGGGGGACATGGAAAAATATGCAACAGCCATAATAAAGAGATTAGATTGCAGTGAAAATGTGATGGCTCAATAAACAGAGCACTAGGTGTTCACAAATGGTGATCAGAATTCACATCCATAGAACAGAATGTACAGAGAGCCAGATCCAGTAAGAGTGTAATGCTAGTTCTCTGCTGGGAAGATGTGAGAAGTGCAGCTGATGCAGAGGAATTCCTAGAAGCTGGCTGGCTAACTATCCTCATGTACACAGAGGTGATCCGTAAGAATCCCTATCTCAAACAAGGTGAAAGGTAAAGAACAAGACCCTATACATATTCTATAGTGAGCACATACCTATACATACACACACAAGAACACACACATATACTAAGAGTTACACACACATTAGCACATACACATGTGCAAAAATGACTAGATTGTGACTGTAAACCATATTAAATTCTTCAGAATTGTAGAAAAAGACTAAAATGGTTTAGATTAAAAATCCTACTGATTTTTTCATAATTTGCAAAATGTCATCCTGTTAGACTTAAAGTGTTTCTCCAGAGGGGAGATTGTGAGTCTTTGTTTAGCAAGAGTGACCATAAAATTGGTGAGAAATGCATATATTCTGTATAAATTTCAGGACAAGTTAAGACAAACAGGACTAGGCATTAAATTCAATATAAAAAACAGAAAGTATTAAAAATAATAAAAATCAAATATTGTCATATAGTTCAAATAATTAATATGATCATATCATTGTTTAGTGATTTGCAGGATTGGAAGACGAGTTGGCTAGTAAAATGCTTACCTTTCAATCCAGAAGATTTGAATTCCAAAATACAAAATGCACCTTTAAAAGCCAGTGTGATTCCTCTTCTAATATCTCAACGCCCATAATCAGCTAGAAGAAGTTAATGAAGAGTCAACGCCCCTATTCCCTGGGCTTGGGAACTAAGGTGGTAAATGTTGGACTGTCTTTCTAGGGGAAAGTAGTGGTTTTGTGGAAATAGAGAGGATTAGCTAGGATTTATTGCATAGCCATAACCTATTGGTAGAAATCTGTACAATTATTGTCAAGATGAAGATATAATTTCTTAAATGGCACCAATTTACTTTGATTACAAATTTTAAGGTTTTCATTGGTACGCGCTTATTGATATAAAGGTGAGATGAATATTGATACTCTCATAGGCATTGTACCAGTATAACACATTTAGGAATACAAGGCTTAGACCCAGTCCTTCTTTAACTTTTTAAACAGATTTGAGATGGTTAGCCTGTGAGTTAAGGGACTATAGCAAATTCATGGCTTGGAGTTTATTGTTAGGGTGTTTTCTATGTTTTATTTAGGAATAGCTGAGTGGAGTGAACAGACAACAGTCCAGATTACCTTACAGATAACCTTGACTACTTAGCAAGGACAAGTCCAGTGAGAGACCTTGGCTCACCAAAACATAGTGGAATGTATACAAGAAATGGCATCCAAAATTGTTCTCTGGACTCTAAATGCATACACAGACAGATACTTGCACACACATGTACAACTGCACAAAATGTTTCATAATTGAAAGTCAGAGGTGATTGTACTTCATTAATGTGAAGTGTATACATGTGAAGCTCATTAAGCATATCATGGTCCATCAAATAGCCATGGATCAGTGAGCATTGAGCCATGGATCCTGGGAAAACCTCAGGCTAGGTTCTTTCTAGCCACTGGCCACAATTTGTTAAAAGATCCACACATAATTTTGTTTCTGGTATATTTCTGTTTAAAACTTTTTTAAATATTTCACAGCCTTTGTTCTCTAATATAGTGCTTTGACAGAAAGACATTTTAAATAGCAAAACTACAACAACACAAACACAAAGCATAAGAGAAAAGATTCATGCTCACCTTATGAAAGGTGAATCTGCTCTTGTAAATAAATTTTAAGCAACATAAAAAAAAATCACAAATGATGATTCTAAGAGAAGTGAGAACCACTGAATCCAGGTCCACAGCACAGAGCTGTCTGCAGAGAAAATACTTTGCAAAGTCATCAGGAAAATGATATGACTTATAATTTTGAAAATGAAGATCATATAGAAAATGAGACAAAATGCCCAATTTTAAATTCTGTGGAATCCCCTATTTTAACTGATAAAACATTGAAATTTCTCTGCAGATGGAAGGAAAAAATGAGGCCAACAAAGAGCAATGAGAAGGGGTGAATGTGGGTGGTAACGGGCAGGAGCCATGACCCCAGAGAGAAGAGAGGAAATAAATTGCGACACTATTTTATGTGTTAAAGCAGGCTTTAAAACAAGAATGAAGGACTGGAGATGGCTCAGTGGTTAACAGTGCTTGATGCTTGCAGAAGACCATAGTTCAAACCCCAACACCCACACGGGGCTTGCAACTGCTTGTAATGTTAGCTCCAGTGCATCCAGTGCTTTGTTCTGGCCTTTGGGTATCTGCACATGTGCACGAGCACCCCCAGGTGGGGGGCAGATGGGGGAGAAAGGAGAGGTAGGTAGAAAGAAAAGAAAGAACACTGAGTTGGATGAAAGAATCCTGACTCAGTGAAGGTCCTAAGAAGAGGCACATGTACCTCAGCCCTGCTCTGTGACTTATTGGCTGCATGACTTTGGAATAGGCATTCACACCTTATATAGAAACTATAATTTTTGCTGTATCTAACATGGACTTGAGGATAATGGTAATATATGTGAAATTGCTTAGGAATGTGTCATTTTGATCAAATGGAAGTTACTATCAGTTATATAAAATCTAATTTCTCCATTTGTAACTTAGTTTTTTTCTCATACATTTAGTGTTACTTCTACCTGACATAATTTAGTCTAACCAAAAAGAAATAACAAACATAGCTGCAAAATAGATGTTACATTCTAATGTCATGAAAGCCAGCTATTACTACTCATAGGAGTGATGGGGTACCAATTTCTCAGTATCCCTAAGGCTAATAATGCCTTCAGCTGGGGAGATATATCTGTTAGTAAATTTCTTGCTTTGACAAGATAAGGACCTGAGGTAGATTCTTAGAACCCACATAGCAAGAAACTGTGGCATATGCTTATACCCCAGCCCTGGAAAGGCAGAGCCAGGAAGATTCCAGGAGCTCCCAGAGAGGCAGCTTAACCTACAGAACTCCAAACAATGAGAGACTTTCTCTAAAATTGTGAAATGGACACCCTAGGTTGTCTTCTGGTTTTCTCACACACAAGCATACCAACATCTTCCTGTTGTATGGGTCCAGAACTCACACTCTGGGTCATCACACTTGCAAGGCAAGAACTTTGCTGACTGGGCTGTCTCTAAGGCCAATAAGGAATGTTTTAATTTAGAGTATTCCTGTAAACTTGTACTTACATATATGTAACTATAAGTCATATATAAATAAAATTTACAAACTAGTTGTAGTTTATAAATATGAAAAATCTGTCTTGAAAGAAGATACATTAAACTTTGTTTAAAATTTTTCAGTATTTATAAGAAGGTAGATAATCCTTTAGCCTTCAATTACTTATTTGAGATACTATTGAATCAGGATGAAAATAGAGGGCTTTGTTAAATAATTTAGAACAAAACATAAGTGAAATTAGTATTTCTTTGAAGATTCATATTTGTCCTGCTCATGATGATGGTTGTAAGTGAATTATGTCATATCTTGTGTTTTACAAAATAAAAGTTAAGTGTCCTTATTTGACATTAAGAACAATGATATTTATCCATAAACACAAACTTCTAAATGGAAAAACAGAAGAATTCAGACCCACATGGCTTCCACAACACATGCTCTCTTCTTAAATATGATCAAGACTTCTCTTACCATAAAGGATTGATCTTATTTACTCTCTATTTTTCTAAATAGGGCACTGCTGGACACAAAGATAAACCCTGGATTTTAAGTACCCCCCATAGTATCATGTGTTTCCACCCAAAAATCTTAAAATCATCACTCATTAACACAGTCAAAATTAATTAGCAGGTGTCTGAATATATTAATGGTTAATTTGCTTTTAAAGAAAGCCTAACAAACAGCAATTCCATTGCTTAAAGAATGTTTTCTTTTTTTTTCATTTCCAATCTAGCCAGTCCCAAGTTGAGCAGACTCACATGTCTTCCAGAGCCCTATTGTGGTGGGCCAGCATCTTAACATCAGTATATTGAATACTAGCTGAATACTGTACCTGAAAGAACTTTAAAACTGCATCAAAATGCAAATGTTTTCAATTCTCAGAATGGCACAATACCAGAAGATGGATCTTCAATTATGAACAAATGGGAAAACAAAACAAAAAAATCTTTAAATAAACCATAATTTTTAAAAATATATTTTTGTTCATTTTTTGTGTGCATAAATAAGCATTCCATAACTTTTGTGTGCAAGTCAGAGGACAGTTTCCAAAAGTTGATGTTTCCCTTTTCCAGTGTGAGATCCTGGAATCAAGTCCACAATGTCAGGTTTGTTTCAAGTGCCCATTCCTGCTGAGTTATCTGTTATTCCCTAACTATAAATTTACAGTAGATTTAGGTTATGGAAAATAGAGAATTCTCACATGCTTTATGTCCACTCTCCTTATGACTAACCTCCAGTTTTCAAGAGAGAGGTTTTGTTAGAACTAATGTGTCAGTGGCCTGCCTCCCCCCCCACCCCCGTTGACTGAGTCTTTGGAAATCTCACAATATGCACCCTGATCATTCTCACACCAACCCTTCTTCCCCTGTGATCTTCCCTAACCAAAACAATAGAAGAAAGGAGAGGGGAAAAGAAAATTGTATGTCCAAGCTGTGTTATGCCTATACTCATGGAAGCATGGTCAAATTCCTACCGGGCACCCTTCCAAATAGGATGAGCCTTTCACCATCTGCATTCATGTCTTCTGGCATGGATTCAGTTCTAGCTCTCCTAAGCCTATGTCACCACCCCACCTGCACTGGAGTGCTGTGGGCTGGTGAGGGACAAGGCCAGCACTCTTGTACTCACACATCAATATGGCTTCAGGCAGGAATCCAAAACATGGAAATCTGCATAGGTTTCAGTGATAACACAGCCACAGACATCAAAAAAAAAAAAAAAACAAAAAAAAACAAAAAAAAAAAAAAAAAAAAAACATCAAAACCACTCATATCCCTCAGTAGCTACATGGACCACAGGCCTCAACATGGTTGCAGGTAGTTAAACATGCCACTCACATCAGCATGTCCCTGCCCCCCACCCCACACACCCACTGAAATAAGATAGCCTCAGGACATCACTAAGGCATTAGCCAGTGCCATAGACTATATGTGTTCACATGTGTCTCAGGCATCATTAAACCTTGTGGCTGCCGCATGCACTAAAGATGTGAACATGCCCTTCTGTAGCATTGTGGACCACAGTGTTTCTTCAAGTACGTTCAATCCAGAAAATGAACCTTTTTTTTTTTATCTTGAGCCTCCTTCACTGCCCAGAGCCAGGGTGATTCCACTATCAGGTGGCAGGTTTGGGGCTGTGTCTCTATCTGTCCAAGCTCTAGGCTGTTATAAGCCACGATGACACTACTGGGTAATCAACCTCAGCTCTGTCTCCCACCTGGCACTGTCATCTTATCTTAAGCTTTGCCTCTCTTCATAGTGTATTCACTGCTCCATTTTTCTATCTTTCCCATCTCTATCATGGTTTCTCATCATAAAAGCTCCCCCTGCTAAAGCTTCAAGGCCAGGGTGGGAACATTGGGTATATTCTGAAGCTCTGAGATGCAAATACTTACATATATGTACTTGTGTGTATTCCTATGTGTAACCAGAGAACCACCTCTGATGGTTTGATTCTTTGATGCTTTCTTTCCATTTTCCAACATAGTAACAGCCCTAACAGATTTGGTTAGGATCTCTGGTTAGTGACTTCTATAAATCTACCTGTCTCTGGCTCCACATGTCCAGACATAAAATCATGTGCCACCACACTGCGGTCTACTTGGGCTCTAAGGGCTCACACGTGGGTCTTCAAACTTACATGGTGAGCTCTTTGCTCACTGAGCCATCTCCCAGTCCAATATAAAAGGCTTTCATTTAGAATATTTTTGTGAAACTTCTGAAGTGTTCCAGACACTTCCTCTCTACTTTCCAGAGTATTAACTGTGGTCCCAAGTAGCTTAATCCTTGCTACCCACTGTTTATAGACATCCCCCACTGGGGTTCTGCTTCCCCATTGTGATTATCCTACAATTGCTTCCACAAATCCACCAAAGACAATGCCATCTTCTGGAACCTGCCTGGAATACCAAGTTGCCTTCCTTCAGACACTTCATCTGACTGGAGACTCCCGAGACACATTCTGAGATCCAGACACATGCTCTGAGTCCCACAGAAGACAGACCTAGACCTTCCAGCTACAGATGAACTCTCTTGCCAAAGTCAAATAGCTACTAAACTTAGAGAAAGTTACATGTTTGTAAGGAAAACACAATGTCTATCTAGATTAATCAGATGTTATAACACTCAAACTGTGCAACCCACGACAATAATCTTGCCTTCCCAACCCCCACCCTCAACTCTCCTTACCCTGTGACTAAATTGGGCTACCCCCTACAGCCTGTGTAGTGTTTTCTTTTGACTTTCTCATTCAAAATTTTCACTACAAATGACACAGTCACTCCAATGATGCCCCTCCTTTTAAAAAAGAAAAAGGAGGAGTTGTGGGACTGTGAAAGGGTAGCTTGGTTTCTGGTGGAGTGCTGGCTAAAGACAACTGGAGACCCTGTAAGGGACAGCATATATTTTGCCACACTCCTAGACCCCAGGCTCCTGACATGCAGCCAAAGACCTCCATTGATCTATGCCTTTTACTCATGTAGGACAACGCCCCCTACCAGCCCCTCCACAGGTAGAGGGCATGACTACAGGCCTCAGGGTCTCAAGATATCTCCATTTTAATGAGATACCTAAAGGTCAGAAGGCATAGCCAATTAAGCATTCCTTCCCAGACCCTCATCCCTCACTATTTAAGTCAGGTACGCCCTGAGAAGGGGGTGGGGGATAGATAGAGCTAAGCTCATCCACTTTTCGTCATGACAATAAACCTTTTAAAACCATGGACTGCCTCATGTTTTGGGGGCCCCTCCATGGTTCCCCATGGAGAAGGCCTTTGACTACAAAGCTGCTGCTTAATCTCCCACAAGACTTCTCTATGTTCTCTCTATGGAGGCCTGCCAACTCAAACAAGATAGCCGACCCAGCCAAGCGAGTGCCAGTAACCAAGAATCTCTCACCCCACTCTCTCGTTCCTCTTGGCTGCAGGCCAGTCCAGCTCATATGCCTCCCATCTCAGTTCTTCTGCAGCTCCCAGCAGCATCTGGTATCCCAAAAACAGAGACCACCAGTCTCCCGGTCACCTACTTTGGCCTGGGACTGACCCACACTTAAGAGCTCTGCCGCTGCTGAGATCTCTCCACACCCAGGTGGAACCCCACAGCTTCTCACAGCCCAGCATCCACCCAGCACCGTGTAGAGGGAGCTCAGTCAAACTCCTGCTCTTCTGCCTCACTGAGCCTCAGCAGACACAGACACATGAGATCCACAACTTCACCCAACAGGACCCACACCCACATGTGAGCTACAGCTCAGCAATCAACCTCTTAGATTTTTAGAATGCTCTTTTCCTAGAATTGGTGAACTCATAGTACCTCTTTATTTAACATTAAGTAAGAGTCACAGAGCTTTCAGAGTTCCTAGTATGTTACCTAAGACTTGTTTCTGGTTCAAGAATGTAACTGGAACTTCTTCTTAGATTTCTTTATCTTGGCTCCTTAGAGTTTTCTTGGGCTTGACAACTTCTTAGAGTCCAGTGTTTCAATGATTGACAAGGCTGATATGTCCTAGCCTGGTATTTTGTTGACTTTTAAAATATTAAAATCTGATCATGATTTTCCTTTTAATTGACTAAAATTCTTTCATGATTTTTGGAAATAAGACCACAGTGTGAAGAACCAGTCTCAGGAATCCTGTCAGAGGCACATACACATATTGTCACAGTGATACCACCTTGATAACATGACAATAAAATCTATTGGATGTAAGGTTATCCAGAGTGTGTCATCTTCCATAGGGAAGAATTAAGACCTTAGTAACTTTTGCTCTCTGGGAAGAGGCTGTTCCACTATTCATTTACTCAATCATGCATTTGTATTGGTAAGAAAATATGGATATTATTCCATATTTGCAGTTTATCATATTTCTAGTATATATTTCTGTATTTACCTGTATGCACGTGTAAATGTATGCCATGTATATGAAACTGCCTATGTAGGCCAGAAGGAGTTAAGCTTTTTTTAATTGCAGCTATAGTGGATGTGAGCTGCCCAACAGGAGTGCTGAGCAGCAAACTGGGGTCCTCTGAGAGAACAGCAAACACTGCCAAAACTTCTCTCCAGCCTTTCATTTACATTTAAATTCAAAATTATGGTTTTTGTTCATATTTTCATAATAAAAAAAATTATTTGGTTGGTGGTTTAGTATCTGAGAACCCCATGGGTCAGGTTAGTTGACACTGTTGTTCTTCCTGTGGAGTTGCTATTCTCTTTGAACCCACAGTCCTTCATCCCAAAGCTCCATCTACTGTTTTCTGTAGATGTCTTCATTTGTCTGAGTCAGCTGCTGCGTGGAGCCTCTCAGAGGACAACCTTGCTAGCCTCTTGTTAGCAACCATAACAGAGAATCATTAATAATGTCAGGAATTAGTACTTGCCCATGGAATGGATCTCAAGTTGGAATGGTTATTTGTCTGTTATTCCATCAGGCTCTGTTCCAACCTCCATCCCTGCATTTCTTATAGACAGTAAAAATTTTAGGTTGAAGGTTTTGTGAATGGATTGATCCCATTTGCTGCAACGGGGTTCCTGCTTGGTTTCAGGAGGTGGCCTCTTAAGGTTCCGTATCCC
The DNA here is from genome assembly GCF_011762505.2 of Arvicanthis niloticus. Lineage (NCBI taxonomy): Eukaryota > Metazoa > Chordata > Mammalia > Rodentia > Muridae > Arvicanthis > Arvicanthis niloticus. The sequence goes on from NC_047667.1 coordinate 6,989,885, forward strand.
CAATGCTATGAATCACAGCTGAAGTCATCCCCACTGACTCTCGTGTGCCTCCCTTATCCCAGGTTTCTGTCTTATCCTGGAGATGGCCCTCACTTTCCCACCCCATCAGTTGCAAATGTCCATTCATTGTCATAGCCATCTGACTATCTCTCCTGTTCCTCCCACACCTGATCCTGAACCCTTCATTCCCCTCCACATCCCCTTTCTGACCCAGTTCCTTCTCTCCATCTGCCTCCTATGACTATTTATTTTCCCCTTCTAAGTAAGATTGAATGCATCCTAGCTTGTGCCATTCTTCTTGTTTAGTTTCTTTTGAGTCTGTAAGTATAGCATGAGTATCCTGTATGTCATGACTAATATCCATTTATAAGTGAGTACATGCCATAAAGGGGATAAGACCTCCACAGGAAGACCAGCAGAGTCAACTACTCTGGCCCTTTGGGAATCTCAGAGACTGTACAACAAACCAAAGAACATACACAAGGTTTCCCACATATATGTAGCAGATGTGTAGCTTGGGCTTCATATGGGTGCTAAACAATTGAAGCAGGAGTTATCCCAAAACCTGCTGCCTGAGTGTGAGATATGTTCTTCTATCTGGGCTACCTTGTCTTGCCTCAGTGAGAGAAGATATACCTAGTCTTCCAGACTTGGTATGCCAGGGTAGGAAGATTCTCAGGGGACCTGCACCTGCTCAGAAGAGAAGGGGAGGAATTATAAGGGAATGGGTTATGGGACAAGTAATCATGAGGAGGGTAGTAAGCAGGATGTAAAGTGAATCATTAAAAATTGCTAAATTTTTAAAAAGTATAAAAAAGAAATAATTTCTAATAAATCAGCTGTACAAAAGATGGGAATAGTGAGACCTGATTAACATTTGTCCAATATACATGTAAATATTTATGAATCATATTAGAAAATACATGAAAGATAGTACAGAACATTTTCCCTAATTATTCTATACAAGATGGGATAAGAACAGGTCCATAATTACAAGAAATTAAGTAACTATGTGTATAGATTTTTACTCCACTGAAAAAATGAGCAATAAATTTTACAAGTGGAGCTAGATAGATTACTCAATCAGGAAATACTTCCCTTTCAAATATGAGGAGCAGAGTTTGATTGCTGGAATCCATGGGGAAAGCTTGGTATGATAACATAAATGGGATTTCAACAATTGGAGGATGATGGAGATAGGATAATCCGAGATATCTAGTTAGCATAGCCCATATGGCAAATTGCAGAACAGAGGAAGGGGTGCTGAATTTTCTCAAATGCTTTTTCAGCATCTAATGAGATGATCATGTGTTGCTTTTTTTTCTTGAATTTGTTTATATAGTGGATTATGTTGATGGATTTCTGTATATTGAACCATACCTGCATACTTGACATGAAGCCTACTTGATCATGGTGAATGGCCATTTTGATGAGTTCTTGGATTTGGTTTGAGAAAATTTTATTGCATATTTTTGCATCAATATGCATAAGAGAAATTGGTCTGAAGTTCTCTTTCTTTGTTGGGTCTTTGTGTTGTTTTGGTATCAGTATAACTGTGGCTTCATAGAATAAATTAGAAAGTGTTCCTTCTGTTTCTACTTTGTGGATTAGTTTGAAGAGTATTGGTATTACTCTTCTTTGAAAGTCTGATAGAATTCTGTACTGAAACCATCTGGTCCTGGGCTTTTATTGGTTGGGAGACTTTTAATGACTGCTTCTATTTCATTAAGGGTTATGGGACTATTTAGATGGTTTATCTAATCCCTATTTAACTTTGGTACCTGGTGTCGGTCTAGAAAATTACCCATTTTTTCCATATTTTCCAGTTTTGTTGATTATAGGCTTTTGTAGTAGGATCTAATAATTGTTTGAATATCTGTAGTTTTGGTTGTTATGTTTCCCTTTTCATTTATGATTTTGTTAACTTGGACACTGTCTCTGTGCCCTCTAGTTAGTCTGGCTAAGGATTTATCTATCTTGTTGATTTTCTCAAAGAACCAGCTCCTGATTTTGTTGATTCTTTGTGTAGTTTTCTTTGTTTTTACATGGTTGATTTCATTCCTGAGTTTAAATATTTCCTGCCACCTACTACTATTGAGTGTATGTATTTGCATTACTTTGTTCTAGAGTTTTCACAAGTGTTGTTAATGTGCTAGTGTAATGTGCTCTCTCCAATTTCTTTATTAAGGCACTCAGAGCTATAAGTTTTCTTCTTTGCACTGCTTTCATTGTGTCCCCTAAGTTTGGGTATGTTGTCCCTTCATTTTCATTAAATTCTTAAAACTCTTTAATTTCTTCCTTTATTTCTTTCTTGACCAAATTATCATTGAATAGAGAGTTGTTTAGCTTCCATGTATATGTGGGCTTTCTTTTGTTTCTGTTGTTGCTGAAGACCAGCCTTAGTCCATGATGATTTTATAAGGGACATGGGATTATATTAACCTTTTTGTGTATCTTTTAAGGTTTGTTTTGTGACTGACTATATGGTCAATTTTGTAGAAAGTACCATGGGCTGCTGAGAAGAAAGTATATTCTTTTGTTTTATGGTGAAATGTTCTATAGATAGCTGTTAAATCCATTTGGTTCATAATTTCTGTTCGTTTTACTGTGTCTCTGTTTAGTTTTTGTTTCCATGATATGTCCATTGGTGATTATGGGGTGGTGAAGTGTCCTAGTATTATTGCGTAAGGTTCAATGTGCACTTTGAGCTTTAGCAACATTTCTTTTATGAATGTGTGTACCCTAGCATTTGGGACACAGAAGTTCAGAACTGAGAGTTCATCTTCGTAGGGTTTGCTTTTGACAAGTATGTAATGCCCTTCCTCATCATTTTTGCTAACTTTTGGTTGAATGTCAAATTTATTTGATATTATAATGGCTATTCCACCTTGTTTCTTGGAATATTGCCTGGAAAATTTTTTCCAGCGTTTTATTCTGAGGTAGTGTCTGCCTTTGTCACTGAGGTATGATTCCTGAATGCAGCAAAATACAGGGTACTGTTTACATATCGAGTCTGTTAGTCTATGACTTTTTATTGGGGAATTGAGTCCATTGATGTTAAGAAATGTTAGGGACCAGTGATTGTTGCTTCATTATTTTTTTGGTTTTTGTTAGAGTGGAATTAAGTTTGTGTGGCTATGTTTTTTTGTGGTTGTTAAAAGATTAATTCCTTGCTTTTTCTTTGGATTAATTTCCCTCTTCGTGTTGGAGTTTTCCATCTATTATCCTTTGAAGAGCTCAATTTGTGGAAAGATATTGTTTAAATTTTGTTTTGTCATGAAAGGTCTTGGCTTTGCCATCTATGATAATTGAGAGTTTTGCTGTGTATGATAGCGTTGGCTGGAATTTTTGTTCTCCTCGGGTCTGTATAATATCTGCCCAGGATCTTTTGGCTTTGAGAGTCTCTGGTGAGAAGTCTGGTGCAATTCTGAGAGGTCTGACTTATATGTTACTTGACCTTTTTCCCTTACTGCTTTTAATATTCTTTCTTTGTTTTGTGCATTTGATGTTTTGACTACTATGTGACAGGTGGAATTTCTTTTCTGATCTAATCTATTTGCTGTTCTGTAGGCTTCTTGTATGTTCATAGGCATCATTAGGTTAGGGAAGATTTCTATAATTTTGTTAATGACGTTTATTGGCATGTTGTGTTGAGAATCTTTGCTCTCTTCTCTGTCTATTATCATTAGTTTGATTTTTTTTCATTGTGTACTGGGTTTCCTGGATATTTGGGGTTAGGATATTTTTGCATTTTGCATTTTTTTGACTGTTGTATTTATGTTTTTTATGGTATCTTCTGCACCTGAGATTCTCTGTTCCATCTCTTGTATTCTGTTGGTGATGCTTGCATCTATGACTCCTTATCTCTGTCCTAGGTTTTCTATTTCCAGGGTTGTCTCCCTTTGTCTTCATTGCTTCTATTTCTATTTTTAGATCTTAGATGGTTTTGTTCAATTTCTTCACCTGTTTGGTTGTGTTTCCTGTACTTTAAGGGACTTACATGTTTTCTCTTTAAGGGCTTTTGTCTGTTTACCTGGGTTCTTCTGTATTTCTTTAAGGGAGTTATTTATGTCCTTCTTAAAGTCCTCTATCATCATATTGAGATGTGATTTTAAATCAGAATTTTGCTTTTCACGTGTGTTGGGGTATCCAGGACTTCCTGTGGTGGGAGAACTGGGTTCTGCTAATGCCAAGTATCTTCGGTTTCTGTTGCTTCTGTTCTTGTGCTCACCTCTCACCATTTGGTTATCTCTGGTGTTAGCTGGTTTTGCTCTTTCTGACTGGAACTTGTTCCTCCTGTGAGCCTGTTGTTTTAGGTGTGTCACCACTCCTAGGAGACAAGCTCTCTCCAAGCCGGATTGGGGTACTGTTATCTGTAATCTTATGTGTGTCAGCACTTCTGGGAGAGCTGTTTCTTTTTCCAGAGGAATTGGGGTGTGGATAGTTATGACACAGAATCAGCTCCAGAAGGATTGTGTCCCCAGTTTCTCCATGATTTCTGGGTCCTGGGGGCTCTGGGCAGGTCCCACTTTGGTCCAGTATTTGGACATCAGTGGTGTTCTCACCTGTGACCATAGGTGTGTTGTCACTTGTGGGACACCTGCTCTCTCTGGGTGAGATTCAGCAAAATGAATCTCTTTTTTTTTCTGGTTTTTCGAGACATGGTTTCTCTCTATAGCCCTGGCTGTCCTGGAACTCCCTCTGTAGACCAGGCTGGCCTGGAACTCAGAAATCCGCCTGCCTCTGCCTCCCAAGTGCTGGGATTAAAGGCGTGCGCCACCACCACCCGGCAGCAAAATGAATCTTAAAGACAAATCCTTTAATAATAAACATGATATAATCATAAGTTTTAAAGCAATCAGAAGTTAAAGTACTTTCTTATTTTCCAGAGTACTGAAGACCATTCCCAGTACCCACAGTGAACAGCACACAACCACGTGTAACAACAGATTGAAAGGATCTGATGCTTTCTTGAAAGTTATATACCTATTGGCACATCGTGGCATACACTCACATAGACACACATATACACACAAAAAATAATAAAGAACATTTAAAAATTGAAAGAACTTGTAAATTAAACCAATCATAAATTTGTCCATCAAATGGACTTGTCTAAACACATAACAGAGTTTTAAAAATTCTATTCTAATGAAAATACAAATTATTATAATTTGGATAAATTACTTAAAATCCACTTACTTTATATGATATGTAAGGGAAGTGAAAATTCTGAAATAAATAAATTGAATTATAATTACAATAATAATTCACTCATTCTCCTTTCATGAATAATTAGTATACAAGAAGTTATGTGACTCATCTCAAACCCAATTAGAGTTATTGTGCTATAAATGATAACTTACCTTGCTCAAGCACTGTTATTGAAATTTTACATTATCTGGATGATTCAGGGGTACATGGTGCTTTACAACTAGGATGAACTACTTTAAATATGTAGGCTGTGTTGAGCTAGAATACAATGGAAATTATCTCAAATCAAGTGCAGCCATATGTGATAAGTGTCTAATCCATTTCTCTATACCCCAAAGCAAAATACTACACTCAGTGAAATGGACAAGTATATCTACATTATATTCTTTAATTCAGTGATTTTATCCATAGAATCAAAGTGATCAAAGTATTTGTTGTATTTTATTACACATGTGAGAAGAGACTTCAAATTTTTTAAATTTACCTTATTTGAGTCACATGGAATTTGAGTAATCAACACAGAAAAATTCCATTTAATGAAATATTTATAATTTTTAATGGTGAATTTCATTTTATAAGATAACAAACAGTCACAAATAAATAGCATTTATAGAGTCAGATGGCTGTGCCCTCAGTGGCCTGCTCTGTCAAGGTTACACTGAATGGGATGATTGGCATACATACCAACACAGCACAACTGTCTTAAAGAGAAAAAGGTCAAGTTCCAATAGTACATTGAAGAGCTTCTTTGTTATACTTTTCTGTCAAAAAAAAATTATCCTGAAGAATATTAGAAACAAAAGTGTGCATGCTTAATCTAGATGGTAAAGTAAGCAGTGTGGGTTTTTATAGCTTTGGAAAATACTATATATCAAGATGGAATAAGAAAATGAAACATACAGGGTAAGGAAAATGGGAGTTCATTTTGAATAGTTTCCTATCTTAAAAATGTGTGCACTCAATTGATGTGTTGAGTCAACACTCTCTCTCTCTCTCTCTCTCTCTCTCTCTCTCTCTCTCTCTCTCTCTCTCTCTCCTCTCTCCTCGCGCCTCTCTCCTCTCTCTCTCTCCCGCTTCCTCTTCCTACTTTTTTCTTCTTCTTCCTCTTCCCCCACCCTCCTCCTTCTTCTTCCCTTACTCACTGACTCCCTCCTTCCCTGGACCGTAACTCCTTATGATATCTATTCTTAGTTGTCACCTTGACTACATGTGGAGTAAACTACTATCCAGATATGAAGGGTACACCTGTAAGAGATCATTTTTTCTTGTTTTAATTTTGTGAATTTACTTCTAGTACAGACCTTTGAGGTAGAAAAACATGCATCTTTGACCCAGATCATGAGTCAGGAGTAGACAATTTTAATCTGTGCCAAAGCTTCTGCTGGAAGCCTATTTAAGGACAAAAAAGAAGACAGATTTTCTCTTTGACTGCTTGATTTTGCCTTGCTAATACATCCATTTCTTCACTGTCATTAGAAACTACTTCTTTGAGATTCCAGCATATACTAAAACTAGCTGGGACATCCAGTCTTGTGAATTGAATAACTGCTGGATTCTTGGACTTTCTATTCATAACCTGCCATTGTTTTATTAGTTGAACTGTAGCATATAAGCCATTCCAATGAATCAGATATATTTTATATATATATATATATATATATATATATATATATATATATATATATATATATAATGAATTTAAATTTATATAATGAATCTTTCTTATATATATAAAATAAATGAATATATATATTCATATATATATTCTGATTCATATATATATATTCATATATATATTCTGATTCATATATATATATTCATATATATATTCATTTATTATATATATATATATGAAAGATTCATTGTATAATTTTGTTACTTTAGAGAACCCTTCAACCATGTACACCTGGAGAACTAATCAACCTTTATCCAGATGTACACATACACAAACACACTCACAAAATAAATACTTAGTCCCATAGAAATGTTCTGCCTAGGAATTTATTTGAATCACTCACCTTTTCCTAAAATGCATTTAGAGTTGCTTAGAAAATAAGCATATTCTGCTGGTAATGTCTATAGAACCTGAACTGTATCCTTTATCCTTCCATGTTGCCCATGCTAGCATTCCTTAATTCTTGATATATTCACTGAGGTTGGTTGAAATAAATTTTTAAAAGTGGAGAATTATTTGAAGAATAACTGTACAGTTATTGAAGAAGAAGAAAAAGAAAAGAGAAATATGAGAATGGTAACATGGAGGGGAAGACAGAAGGAAGAATTGTACCTGTTCACAGGCTTTAAAATACCATGTGTGGCAAGAATATTATCTTCATCCTGATGACAAAGCACAAGAAATCAAGTGAACTAACTATGTCTCACATATACCAACAAAGAAAAGAAAACAAAAAAATCAAAACACAAATAATTGTTAAGCAGAATTTTGGGGCTGTATATGTGTAAAAGAGACATACAAAATATTTATGATCAATTTGTATGAGTTTTTGGTGATTTATATGATTATATTTTTAATTTAAGAAAATATTATATATAAGAAAAGGTCAAAGAATGTGGTCTTTTTATTTGTAACATTTTGTTTTTCTTATTTTACTTCTTTTAAATTCGTGAAATATTCAAGGACAGTTATAATATCTAATCTTCTTGTCAACTAGTTGGGATTTAGAGCTATTTCTATACTCCTGAGTACAACTAGTAGAGCATTCCAAGTATGATTGTCTAAGCAGGGGGAGGGGCTATCTGTCTTGAAGGATGGTGGCAGTATTCCATAGGCTGAGACTTACCAATCCTAAGGCTGGGGTCCTTTATTCTACCTATATGTAAGTGGATGCACAAAGGATGCACCTCAAGTACTGATCTTCAGCAGCATGTGTCCTGTAGCCAGTGTTGGCTATTTTGTTGTTTCTTCTTTCTTCCCCTCTTCTCTACTTCTTTTCTTCCACACTTCCAACCTTCTTAGACTAGATAAGAGAGAAAAAAAAAAAGGATAGAGAGGAAAAGAAAGAGATTCCTGAATAAAGTCAGGGGTAGGAAATGTGTCTACATTATTGTTACACTACTTCTTGCTGATTAGGGGTGCCAAGATTCTTGGTACAAGTTTGATTTTATTCATCAGGATCTCTAATTTCTTCTTCTCCTTCTTCTTCTTCTTCTTCTTCTTCTTCTTCTTCTTCTTCTTCTTCTTCTTCTTCTTCTTCTTCTTCTTCTTCTTCTCCTCCTCCTTCTTCTCCTTCTCCTTCTCCTCCTTCTCCTTCTCCTTCTCCTCCTCCTCCTCCTCCTCCTTCTTCTCCTTCTCCTTCTCCTTCTCCTTCTCCTTTTCTCCTTCTTCTCCTTCTCCTTCTCTCCTTCTCTCCTTCTCTCCTTCTCTCCTTCTCTCCTTCTCTCCTTCTCCTTCTCCTTCCTTCTCCTTTTCTCCTTCTCCTTTTCTCTCCTTTTCTCCTTCTCCTTCCTTCTCCTTCTCCTTCTTTCTCCTTCTCCTTTTTTCTCCTTCTCCTTCTCCTTCTTCTTCTTCTTGTTTGTGTATGAGTGTGTCTGTGTGTGTGTGTGTGTGTGTGTGTGTGTGTGCATGCATGCACAACAACTTAACAAACCACAACCAACAGCAATCAATAACCAACAACCACCCACCAATTGGGGCTTTAGCATTTTATATACCTTCTGAAAATTCTTCAAAATTCCAAATTTCACACAGTCACAGAAACTATCTGCAGCTGGCAAAATCATGCCTCTGCTAGACCACTAAGCAAATCATAGTAAGCTGCAGTGAAGCAGCCTTATACCCCCAAACCTAGATTAAAACAAAAACATATTCCCTCAACATATTTCCTTGTTTACAAGAATAGCTGACTGATTATATCTGCAAAGACAGAGTAATCATCCCTTAATAATTCTGCATCACTAAGTCTGTCAGATGATCCTGGGCCAGAAGGCTGCAGATCAGATGCTCCAATGCTCTGTAGTGTAGGGACTGTCCAGGTTTTCAGCGTTCTCTATAAATTGGCTAAATTTTGGAAGCTATGCTTTGTGCTTCCCATAATTTCAGTTAACTCAGTCATTCTGGATTTCTGACAGGGTTGAAAACTTATAGTCTCATAGCCAATCCTGGCTATTTACTTTGAGAGAAAAGATTTGAGAGGATGGTTTTCAGCTGACATTCATTCTAAAGCCAAGAAACAAAGCCAGGTTCAGAACTAAGTGTTTTAGTTAGGAGAGATGACAGAGGTTCTGCTTAGTCAACAAAATGATGGACTGGGTATTAGGTCTATCTTGCACCTTACTGACATAAATTGGTATAATTTTGCTCTAACTGTATTTTGGAGAAAAGTTTTATTTTAACAGTAAGGGTGATATGTAGGAGGAGCTAAGTTGGGAGAAGTACGAAAAGGAAGAGGAGCAGTAAAGAGAGGAGGAGAAGGAGAGGAGGAGCTAGGTGATGAGAGAGAGAAAGAGGGGGGGCAGACATGGAGGCAGATGTTCCCATGTCTCCGCCAGTCAAAGATAGTTGATATATCTAGGTTGGGTATTGGGTTACACTTCTGATTGATATTGAGCATTACCAAACTCATAAAGCCTTTGGTTAACATTTTAAAAATTGTATAAAATCAAAAAGGAGAAGGGGGCATGGGATAGAGGTTTTTTAGGATGGGGAAATGGGGAAAAGAGATGGTATCCGAAATGGAAATAAAATATCCAATAAAAAATAAATTTAAAAAATTCAGTCTTGATTTTTTTCAGAAAATATTTTGGTCATAGTTTATTCTTATTTATATTTTATTTTTATTTATGAACATTTTGCTTGGTACATTTTATTGTTATTTACTTTTAATTGACTTGCAATTCAAGTTCACACATTTCCATTAAACTAATAGTTCATTATAAATTATAAGTACATAAGTTTTCTCTTGTGTTTGTATGCATGTAAGTATGTATATGTGCATATATGAGTATGTGTTTGTCTCTATGTATAGTTGTATGTTCCCAAATTTGCATTGTTATGTTTGGTAAAAATATTTAGTTTTTATACTACAATTTTTTCGAAATAAAGGAAACTTCTTATAACTTTGGGGATAAAGGTATAAGTGGTATAACTTTGGGGATAAAGGTATAAGTGTATAGTATTATTCTAGCGCTCATGAGGAAGTAACAGATGGATCACTGGGGCTTACTGGCCAGTCAGCCTGGTCTACTATGTGTGTGCCATACCAATGAGAGACCTTGTTTCAAAGAGCATATGGATTACTCCTGAGGATAACCACTAATGCTTGAGCACCCCTACACACAGTTAAACCAACACACATGAACATGCATGTTCCCAGTCTCACTCTCTTATCCATATCTCTCAGGGACTATGTGTCTAGCTGTCAGGCTCCAGGAAATAACACCTATAAGAAACTTTACAAGAAACACACACTATACCCAGATCTTATAATTTTTTTCTAATGTCTGAGACTTTTGCTCTTCCAGCTTCAGTTGATTTCTCTTCATTGTTCTTAATGGCTTCCAAAAGATGCTTCTACTGTTTAGGTTAAGCCTCTCCATTTCCCCAATCTAGTAATATCAGTCATGCCCCAAGAAATGAAAAAGAAAAATGTAAACAAGATAAGACTTCCCCAGTATAATATCCCAATATCACTTGTATAGCTTATTTCTAGCTGTATTATTTCTTCATAATATTCCTTCTCAGTGAGAAAAGGATTTTTTCATTTGTGCAGAGAATATTATCATGAACAGTATTAATAGCAGAGATTATAGAGGATCATTTAGGAAGATTAGTTTTAATTTTTGTACAGTAGCATCTTTGAACATCTGTCCATTGGAATATGTTTTAGATTACAGGACATTTTTTCTACAACATTGCCAAAGTTTGCCTTGAGTATCTGTTGCACATTTGGCTTGCAATGCATATTTGTTAACTAAATGAATTTTTTAAAATCAGCTTTTCTGTTTATAAACTCGTTCCTGTAGGCAGAATTCTTTGTTTTGCATTTCCACAAACAGTACAAAGAAAATTAAGTACTTCTGAGCTAAATAGTTGAAGTATCACATGTGAAAACAATCCCTCTGTTCTAATGTACAGTTTTCAAGGTAATTCATTGTTTGAGAAAAGTGGGATGCCTGCCCTGAGGACAACTGCTCTTCAGTGTTTAATCTTTATGATTCCTGAGAGTGGATGAACCACTTTTGACCAAGATGTCAAAATTATTCCATAGCTTTGTCATACTCATATGACTTTGTATTTGCTGAGATGAAGCTCAAAGAAGGTGATGGCCTATTGAGTAAAGCACTTTGCACATAAGTATGAGGACCAGAGTTTGGATTCTTAACACACACTGAACATCACAAAAATGTGGTGGCCCATCACCTGGTAGTAACACAGGATCTGGTAGAGACACAGAATCCCCAGAATAAGGTGGCTAACTAGACCAGCTAAATAGGCTAATTTTGAATACAAATGAGAGACTTTACTTTCGTACATATGGTGGTGAGTGATTAATGCAGATACCTCATGCTTCACACAAATGTGCACCCACAGACACAGGAACACACATATATACAGAACACATGAACACACATGTGTACATACATGTACACACATGTAAATATGAGAAATGAGAAAGAAAAAGCACAAAGAGAAAGTAGATGTTAATCTCTTGGTTTGAATTAACATTTTTAAAAGTAGGTTTGCTTAACCAAGTGTGCTCCAGTTTGATGGGAATGATTATCTTTGTATTGCATATTCCACAGATTAACAAAATATTTGCTTTAATTATACCCCGTTGTCCCCTTTCTAATAGGTGGGAAATGTCTTTACATTTACACAGTATTTAGACACATTTAATCTTATTCTATTTCAAGCTAGTATAAAACACAGATTACCTTATGTTTAGACAGAAATAGAAAGTGGTTCTGTATAATATATGAAAATATAATTTTATTCATTATCAGTATTTTGTATGCTTATTTTAGATATCAATTTGGCTGGTGGATATTAATTTATAGAATTATCTTTTTCTTCCACAAGCCAACTGTTTAGTCAAGTGATGTTTAGCATTCTTTCTACTATCAGTTTAAGATATCTTAAAGAGTGACTAGTTTTATTACATGTTTAATGAATGATTATTCTGTGTGTGTGTGTTTGTGTGTACTGTTGTACACATGGATGTGCATGTACATATACCTACACATGCTAAGAGAGACAAGATAACAACACAGTCTGTCCTCTTCTGCCATTCTTCACCTTATTCCCTTGAGAAAGGTCTCCAACTTAATCTGAAGCTAGGCAGTTCTCCAATCCGCTTGTCTCCACTCCAACACTTATCTCTGGAGATATAGGTTCATGTAGACAAGACCAGCTTTCTAGGTACTGAGAGTTTTAATTCGGTCAACACTGTATCTTAAACACTATCCATCTCCCCAGACCCATACTTTGCTCTTATTTCTCTCCCTTCTCTGTTTCCCTTTACCTCTGTTTCTTGCCCTTTCTACTTTGCTTCCTGAATGCTTTCTCCCTTGAGTAATCATATTTTTGCTTTTATGTCAATATGTTTCATTTATGTCTCCTCATTTGCTCCCTGATCCTGAAGGATATCTATTCATATCTCATGGTTTTTCTCTTTTTTCATAACATGCATGTGTGCATGCACATATACACACAAATCTAAGTTATCTTTAAGAGAAAAAAAACATGGGATTTTCATTTTTTTGAGTCTTGCTTATTAGCTTAAGTTAATAAACTACAGATTCATTCATTTCCCTGAATATATTATAATTTTTTCTTTATTACTCAATAAAATTTTACTCTATGTATACATTTTTTAATTCATTCATTTGTCTCTAGACATCTGGGATGGTTTAACTTCTTAGCCAATATGAACAGTAGTGATAAACATAGATCTGCAAATATCTCCATAGCAAAATGTAGACTCCTTTAGCTTTATGTTTGGGGATAGCAAGACTGGGTCACAAGCCAGCACTACTTTTCATTTGATGAAAATATCTTTATAATTATTTATATATTGTCTGTGCCAGCTTAAATTTCCACCAAAAATAATTATGGGTTCTTTGGTCCCAAAATTTCACCATTGTTTTGTACTGTTTGGTTTCCTGATGGTCACTCTTCTGACTGGGAAAACATCCACTCAAAAACATCCACTTAATTTTAAGTTGCATTATTTTGATGATAGCTAAAGTTATTAAACATTTTTGTTTTGTTTTGTTTTTTTGTTTTTCGAGACAGGGTTTCTCTGTGTAGCCCTGGCTGTCCTGGAACTCATTCTGTAGACCAGGCTGGCTTTGAACTCAGAAATCGGCCTGCCTCTGCCTCCCAAGTGCTGGGATTAAAGGCGTGCGCCACCACTGCCCGGCTGTTATTAAACATTTTTAAGTACTTGTTTTTTATTTTTATTATCTTTAAGAACTGTTATTATTTTATTTTATATGTATAGATATTTCATCTGCATATGTGTCTCTGTACCACAACCTTGACTGATGTCTATGGGGACTAGAAGATGTTAATAGAGCACCTAAACCTGTGGTTACAGATGGTGGTAAGCTTCCATATAGGTCCTAGAAATTGACACGAAGGCTTCTGGAAAATCAGACAATGCTCTTACCTTCTGAGCCATATATTTAACTCTTTTTGAGAACTATATATTAAGCCATTAAATGATTGGGTGAAGCAGATATTTATTGTTCAACTTCTACAGTCTTTTCTGGATATTAATCTCATTCATGATAAATATTTGGCAAAGATGTTCTCCCATTCTCTATGGTGCCTGTTCACTCTGTTGATTGTCTCCTTTAGAGTACATAAATATTTTATTTTTATTTAACCCAATTTGACAATTACTGCAGTACATGGTTGGGTCTTGTCACACACCTTTTGTCTATGCCGGTGTCTTCAAGTATTTTCTGTAGTCTTCTCTTTATCATGCTCTACTTCCCAGGAATCTGGTTGACTTTGAGTTGATTTTATTGTGCAAGTCAAAAAATACAGATTTATTTTAATTCTTTCACACTTGAATATCTAGTTTTTTAAGCAACATTTGTTGAAAAGTCTGACTTATCTTTGAATTTAGGTGAGGTTATGTGTATGGGTTTAGCTCTAGTTCTCTGTTCCATTTCACTATACTTCATGTCTACTTTTGTATGCAAACCATGTTGGTTTTGTTATTATAATTTTATAGTTAACTTTTGAGGCCAGAAATTGTGAATCGTCTTGCATTGTTCTTTCTGTTTAGGTTGTTTGCTTGGCAACTTGAAGCTAGAAATTCAATCTTAGATAAAAATCAGATACATTATTCTGGTAGAACATTGCTTTCTCCATATCTCTTTGTATTTCTCAACTTTCACATCATTTTCCTATAAATGTTATGCATCTTATGCAAAAAAAATCTCCTTTACTTAATTTATATTTATAAATGTTTCTTAGTAAAGAAATATATTATATTTGAATATTCAGGAAAGGTGAATCAAATGCATTTCATCTGTGTATTATTGGTCTATATTGTAACTGCTCACTTTAGAATTCTTTAGCACATTTGTATTCAGAACTTTTAGTCAATGAGGAAAATGGATCAGTAAAAATTGTCGTAAATTCTGGGTGAAATGGAGATATTTCAAAACATACACAACCAAAAAATGTTTTCCAGTGAGATGAGAGCCCAGTTAGAAAACTTCAAATGGATAATTACAAGGTCAGAGACACTTGCATCAATTCATATGCATACAAAAATTTCTCTGAGAATATTTAAAGTCTCTTTGATCTTTAGCCTAGGAATTTTTTGCATCTCTGATCCTACCAGCATACCTTTACACACTCAGAATGTTAATAGACACAATTCATGCATTGATTACCAGCTGGCTTATCATAGATATGAGAAAATATGTAGGAAAAACAACGTGTCAAAATTTCCAATTGTCCTATCTGTTTTTTAAAATTATTTTATAATTTTATCTGTATTATTGTTTTGACTGAGTGCAGGTATGTACACCAAGTACATGCCTAGTATCTGCTGGCATCAGAAAAGTGTAACACATACAGTGGGACTGGAGTTATATACAGTTGTGAGGGCTTAGAACTGAATTTATATCCTCTGAACGAGTGTTCTTAACTTCTGAGCCAACTTTCTACACTTTCTTTGGTGAAATCAATCTTAGACAAACCATCTTACTTTATTTTTTTTAAATCTTATTTTGATATCTGTGCCTAGAATTACTGCTACTCATTCTTGCTCCATCTCATTCTGACACTGTTATATGATCAGGACTGCTAGAGTACCCATATGCTCTTCCACACCCGTAGAGTTCTCACTTCTTTGTGTGAACACACAGTTCTCATACACAGCTTATCTATAGAAAATAATTCTTCTTACAAATGAGGAAGGAGAGTAGAAACAGAAGGAAACTGAACTCTCTTTATTGAATTTAATGAGACTCTCCAATGTACCTACCACCATTTTATGTATTAGACCATTAAACCTAATAAGAAATTGACTTCCCTAAATCCCCCATTTGTGTGTTCATTTGTTTGTTTTACCTTTGGAATGAACAATGTGTGCTTTTAAGTAGATACATGATTGTACAGTGTCTAAATGTTATAGTAGAATATAAACAAACTGTTGAAGAAAATGAATTACTTAAATCCAAGAAAAAAGAAAATTAGATAACTGAGTGTTAAGTGACAGCTTACCAGAAAAGTTGGTAAACAGTGGAGGGTTGGCTTTCACCTGCACTGGCCAAGAGGTCCATAAAATATGGCAGATGAAAATGAATTGATGTATTCCTAGGTCACAGTGTTTAAGCTACTTGTGTAAAAGTAACAGCTCTGTTGAACGTGTTAAAATGTAGAACATGGATAAGTGGTCACTACTTAAACAATTGAAACAGAATACATAAAATGTGTTGAACTCTAGATTAGACCTTGTGAAACTTTAGTGTATGTCTGTGCAAACGTGTACATGTAGGTACTTGGGTGTATATGCATATGGAGGTCAGAGGACAACCTCTGATGTTGTTCTATAAATGTTGCACTGGCTGAGATTTCAGGAAACAGACTAAGCTTACTAGTCTGCAAGGTATAGAGACACTTTGTCTCATATCCCAGGCTAATATCAGAAGCAAGGGCCACCATGTTTGAAACTTTTACAGGGCTTCTGGTTACACTCAGTCCTGATGCTCACAAAACAAGCATTGCACCAGTTGGGTCACTTTCTAGTCCTCTTTTTACATGTTTCCACTTTGTTTTCTTTTTTTTCCCTAAATTTCTGTGTATGGGGAGGGGGCAGGGAGAGAGTATGGGGATGTGTGTATGGGCATGTATCTGAATATTTTTTGTCAATCATGAATGCAACATGAATGCCCAACACAAGATGAATGAATAAAGATAATTTGATACAAATATTAAGTGTAATGCATTCAACATTCAAAACATGATGTTAGTGAAAATGGATGTAAAACTTTAGAACATAAGTTGGATAAGACAAACACATGCAAAAAATACTACATAATTTGTTTTAGGCGTAGGATCTAAATCAATCACATCTGCAGGAAAGATGCTGGTTACTGGTAATGTGAATGTGATGGGGGTGGTTAAGTGTTAAGATGTTGGAAAAAGAAGTCAAAATTACACTTAAACATGATCAATAATGTCTAAGAGAGCATTAGGACAGCATAAGTCTATGTATCATTAATATATGGAGGACAGTTAAAAATGTTACAAAGTAATTTGACTCTAAGTGTTCTCAACATGCAGAAAATAAGTATGCAAAGGTATGAAGTGTAAATTCACACATTCCATAATACATACTGACATTGAAACATTATATACATTTAAACATAAAATGTAAACATGTATTTTGTTTATCAATTAAAACAAGACACTTTTAGTTTCTTTTCCTGTCAGTGTAATGAAATATACTGACAAAAACTGCTTAAGAAAATCAGGGGAGGGGGGATGGAATAGGGAGTTTCCAGAGGGAAAACAGGGAAAGGGGATAACATTTGAAATATAAATAAATAAAATCTCCAATTAAAAAAACACATCTGATTTATCAACTTTTCATAAATGTCCTCTCAGTGATGAAAAAAGAGAGAATATATTTTGGGTCACAGTTTCAGGTTCCAGTTTGTCTTGGTGGGAAAATGAATGCTTGAAGCAGCTGGTCACATTGTACCCACAATTAGGAAACAGACAAGTATAAATAGAACCTACTGTTCAGGTCCCAGCTCCATTTTATCCACGGCATGATTCTCTGCTCAGATGTTTTCTACTCTTCTTAGATTTCTTTTTGTTCTTTCTCATTTGTTTACAGAATTTAATCTTAGGGTAATATATTTTAAACTTAAAATATTTTATTTATTATATTAATATATTTTGTTACACAAAATTATATATTTATATACTTAATTAAGTAATGTTTTGTGATTGCTCTATGTGAAATCTAATTTTTATATGTGCTATTCTTTTCATTGAAAATAGTGTACATTAACTAACTCAACCATAAAATAACAAATTTGGAAAAATACATATTGCACATAAAAATGAATTTTAAATGCTTCTCTAAGTGAGAGAGATTTCTAAATGAATATATATACCCACAAATAAAACAAATCACTACAATAAGATACAGATTGATAATAATTAACTAACAAAATCGACGGAGAGTTTATAGAACATTTACTTTGTTCTATAAAAGTGAATAATAATAATTGATGATGCATTATTTATAGAAATAAGTGACTGTCAGGTCACATTATTTCTCTAAAATTTAATGAATTCATGTCATAAATTAATAAAAAGTTAATAGTTTGTTTTATGTTGGAGTGTCAAGTAATTTAACATTAGTAGTAAAAGTATCTTTTGTAAAACTACAACAATCTTCTTTAAAAAAATCATAAAAATATTTTTACATGTTTGAATATACCCTTAAGCAAATATAAAAGACTCAGTTATTTCTGTCCTTTATAAGTTTCTATCTCTCCCCTCTCTCTCTCCCTCTCTCTTCCTCTCTCTTCCCCCTCTCTTTCTCTCTGTGTGTATGTGTGTGCTGTGTGCTGTGTGTGTGTGTGTGTGTGTGTGTGTGTGTGTGTGTGTGTGTGTACATGAAGATTACTACAGTGCTATCAGAGGCCAGAAAAGGCAGAGGCAGATTGCCAGGAGATGGACTTACAAGGTGCTGTAAGCTCTCTAACCTCTGCTGGGAACTGAACTCTGCAGAAGCAGGAAGTCTTATCTGCTGAGCCTTCACTTCAGTTCCAAGACTCATTTCTAAGGCATGTTCTTATTTTTCAATTACTCAAGTTGTTTTCATAGGTAAAAAAACAGAGGACTTGTTCTCTTGGCTTATGAGACAACATTCATAATTACAACTTTGATACAAACTAAGATAAAGTTAGATTAAAAGATTTGCAAATGAGGAAAAATTAAAATGTAGGAGATGTACACTATCTATTAGGTTGTTAATTTCCATAATACTTTCCACAAATCTTGAGGGTTTTATATCTAGCTATCCAAAAAGTCTACATAGACGAGTTGATGGCGACAAGACCCAGACATAAATTTGAGTCTTAGAGAAATAAGGCATTGATTGCCACCCTTGATATTTCCTGGTAAAATTGTCTTTGATTTGTAAATTCAATACCATCATTGGACCAATACATTCACTGGCTACTGTTGGAAGGTAGAGAAGCTCTGATTTAATATACATTATTAACCAAAAGTTACCCAGTTGGTCTTATGTGTTCTTCAAGTAATTCATTTTCTTTTTAATGCTAAAGTTTTTATATTTAAGAATGATAAAGCTATAAAAGTTACCTCTTCAATCCTTATATTTTTTGACATCTATTCTCTTCAGATTTAACAATGTAGAACTTTTGGGAATTTTGATGTTGTTATTTCACTGTGTGTAAGATATGTGTGTATGTTCTTATGTGTGTACATTTAATTATGTGTGATGTGGAAGTGGAGGTCAGAGAACAAATTCAGGTCTTCTTCTTCCTCTTGTATCTTGTCTGAGACAGATTCGCAATGTTACCACAAAGTACACTGGTATATATTCTGGGATTTTGCTGTGTGAGACTCTCATATCATCATGAAACAGCTGGCTAACAGATGCATGTTATAACATCCAGTTTTATACAGGAGTTGGGGGTCTGAACTTGGGTCTTCATCTTTATACAACAAACACTTTTCTTATTGAGGGTTCTCCTTTTTTTCCACTAGACAATTCTGGATAGATCTTAATAAAAGTAATAATCTGCTTCCTCTGTGTCATTTCATTTCTCTAGAATAGTCTGATATAAATTATGAGGTTTACTGAACAACTCTTAACTTGAAGACATTTGTTTTCCTTACTTTCCTGCTGTTGTGAAAAAATTTTTCTGAAAAAAAAAATCTTCAGAATTTACCATGTGATGAGAATATTCTGTATTTTTTTTCTATTTGGGGGTATGATTTCTGTTAGTAAATGATGTGTTCTAAAAATATTTGCTGATTAATGTATTAATTCTTAACTTGTATTTCAATGGAATAATTGGATTTTTTTCTTGGCTCTACTATTTTAACCGTGATGATTTGTATGAAAATTGTTCTCCATAGACTTGTGTATTTAAACATTTTCTCTAAGGTGAGGAAGTATGATTTAATTCATACTTTGAAGTTACTGACCATCACAATGGTGAAGTTATCACTGCAAAAGGTTGAGGACACTAGTCACATGTGTTCACAGAGAAGAAGCAGAGAGAAATCAATCCTGGTGTCCAATTAATCTTCTCCTTTTTATATAGTTCAAGACTGCATTACACGGAATGATGCCAATGACAGTGGACAAGTATTTTACTTCAGTTGTCTTAATCAAGATAATTCTTCAGAAAAATGTATAATACCTCTTCTATTATTTCTTTAATGTAATGAGTTTTATGGCTTTATTTTCAAGTGAAAGCTAGTGCTTTGATCCCAGAAAAAATATGTAAAAAAAATATGTAAAGCTCTGTTCCTCTTTAAAGTATCCCTGATCTGGAATTTATTTTTTAGACATGTTAAGAAAAATTTTAGTTCATTCTTCAACTTGTCTTGAGCAATTCATTTAGGTTCACTATAATTATCACACTATGTCCTCTAATCATTAAAGAAACATTTCCTCTGTACACATGAAACGTTTGACATAAGCTTGATATTTTTAATTTGGGTAATATTGAAAAGGTAAGTATCTAAACAATATCAAAAATTGAAGCTTTTGATTTTGGTACACACATATACACCATATTATTTTATTTGCCTGAAAGACATAATTATTTTTCTGATATATATCCTTATATTATAAATGCAATTTGTTTTTATCGTTAGTACATTGAATTGCTCCTTTTCAAAAATGAAACTTTGAGAGATTGGTATTCTATATTGTAGTTATGTTCTACTTAATTATTTTGGCTAATATGCATATTTTTCATCAATATTATTTGTGTTTAATTTGGGTTTTTCTTAATACATTTTTGCAATTGATAGTTCCTTGGGTTTGATTACTCTTATCTTTAATTTGGAACATTTATGGTATAAAATTCCCCCCTTTGAAGGTCTTTAGAAGATGCTCACTAATTTTAACATTTTATATTTTCACTAACTTGCATTTAAAATGACTCTAATTTTCACCATGACTTTTTTTTAACAACCGTATATTAAGGTATTTATTACATAATTCCTAGACACAAAGATATGCATTCTGCTTTTGCTATACAATTCCTTTTCAACTTGCTTCCTCAATGATGACTCAATATATTTGGAATAATTTTACGCCTTTGAAATACATGATGCAGAGTTCCTATACTTCACTCATGTGGTTTAATACTCAATGCAGGAAAATAAATATCTACTCTTCAGAATTTACTGTGTCATGAGAATATTCTGTATTTTTCTATTTTGGGATATTATTTCTGTTAGTAAATGATATGTGCTAAAAATATCTGCTAATTAATGTATTAATGCTTAAATGGTATTTCAATGGAATACTTGAATTTTTTTCTTGGCTCTACTATTTGTAACTGTGATTATTTATATGAGAATTGTTCTCCATAGACTCATGTCTTTAAACATTTCTCTCTAATTTGTGGTTCTGTTTGGAAAGATTGTAGAACTTTTAGGAGGTAAAGTATTTTAAGAAGAACTAAGTCACTGGTTTGCCCCATATCCTCTTCTCTTTCTGCTTTTTATGTGTAGATGAAATATAAAAATTATTTATATTTAGTAATATTTCTTGAAAAAAATATTTCTTGAAAAAGCATATCAGTTTTATGTTGTTATTACCAACTATTTTAGTATTACTTTTGTAATATTTTATTATTACATTATGTTTAATATCCTTGCACATGGATATTTATGGAGTTTCTACAATAGCACATTGTTTGCAGCTGGTTTGTGTTTGTTTTCTTGACTACTTATTGTATTTAGTCTACTTTTTGTAGTCACTGGAGTATGGATTATCATTTATGTATTTGACTTTTGATTTAGTAATGTACCAGTTTTCTTTGTGTCCCACTTTTATATATTCTTTTCGTATCCCTTTTTTTGATTTTCTATTTTATATGGGCTATCAATTTTCTCCTCAATTATCTTGATAGCTAAATATTTACACATAGCTTTTTATTGTTTTATATTGAGGCCCTTATATATGATGATCAGCATGATTTATCACTCTTAATCTCCTAAAAATAGAGACACATTCTAAGAAAAACATCTTTAAAAATATGTCACTAAACAAACATCATAGAGTATAAATAGAAGCAAGTGCTACTGCCTGCTACATAGCTAAGCCATATGGTGTGCTCTTCTGTTCTAGGATACAAACCTATACAACATGTTGTTATAAAGAAAACTTTAGGCAAATATACTCAAATATATCTGGGCATAAGATAAAAATATAGCTAACAATCATGTTTAGACTGTAGTACAAATAATCATGCCAATGTATGCTGCTGACTGTAAGTGAAGCTGGTTGGCTGAGAGCTTTTCTGAAGAAGTTGGTTAGGATGAAGCAAAGGCAGAACATTGTTACACATGACTGTAGGATACATAGTATCTACTGATGCTGCTTCTACTTTTTTTTTTTAATATTCATTTTAAAAAATACTGACTCTTAAGGAAGGAGAGATGGCTCAATAGTTCGACACTCTTGCTGTTTTTCAAGCAGACCTGGACTCGGTTCCTACTAACCTCATGTTGAATGACTCACAAATTCCTACGCCTTTAGTTCCAGTGGATTTAACACCCTCTCTGGCCTCTATGCATACATCCACATATGTAAAAATAAAAATAAAAAATGATACCTCTGACCTTTTACTTTATAAAACCTTAACTTTTTTAGTAGTACCTCTTTAAAATACAAAAAAAAAAATAATTATAGAATTTACTTTCATTTATATTACATAAAATTTTTCTATATAGTTTTAAATTTTAAAAAGACTATTTTTTGCTAAAACTTAGGCTACAACCACACAGAAATTTAGACATAAGTTTTTCTCAACCAGCTTTAATAAGTATTCAACATCCCCTCTAGCCCACCATGCACCAGAGGTAGTGGAAAAGAAAAGTTATTAGGACACTAGGGAAGTAGACCGGTTTAGAAACAGTTCTTGCAGAGTGTGTCCACTCTTCATTGTAAGGATATCAGCAGTTCACTTCAGTAGTAAACACCAAACACAAATCACAAGGTGTAGTTCAGTTTACTAGGGAGTCACCATATATGAGCCAACAAGGGCAGGCAGTTCAATCCAGAAGTAACCACAAGGCTTACCAATTGGTTCAAGGTCAAGAAGCCCCAGGAACCTCAACAGAAGGTCTTTGGCAAATCTCACTCAATGGCATCACAACAAGCTGAACTCACCAATGTAATGTAAACCAATGCACGCATGTCTATATGTCTATATGCCATTAGCCAAGAATAGTGAGGCTGAGCAAAGCAAACCAATGCTCAGGCTTCCACTGTCTGTGGGGTCATGTTTATATTCCTTCTTAACACCATACATCTTTTCATATGTTTGCTGTAGCAAAACATTCTTTCACCTGTGTCAGTTTCAGGAAAACACTCTTATTTTATTTTACTTATTTACATTTCAAATGTTGTTCCTTTTTTGGTCTCCCCTTCACAACCCACAACCCCATCTTCCTCCCCTTTGCCTCTAAAAGGGAGATCCCCAACCCACTACTGCCTCACCCCTCTGGCATCCCTCTTTTCTGGGGCAACAAGCCTCTATAAGACCAAGTGCCTCCCCTCTCATTGATGCCAGATAAGGCAGTCCTCTGCTACTTATGTATGAGAGGGTATGGGCTACTCAAGTATACTCTTTGGTCGGTGGTTTAGTCCCTGGGAGCTCTGAGGGGTCCAGTTAGTAGATATCATTGTTCTTTCTATGGTGCAATCATCTCCTTTAGTCCTTTCCTGTCTCTTCCATTGAGATCCCCGGGCTCAGTCCCATATTTGGCTGTGAGTGGCTGCATTTGTCTTAATCAGATGCTGGCAGAGCCTCTCAGAGGACAGCCCTACTGGGCTCATTTCTGCAACCAGTTCTTGGCATTAGCAATAGTGTCAGGGTTTGTTATCTGCTGATGGGATGAATCCCAAGGTGGGGTGATCTCTGGAGAGCTTTTTCTTTAGTCTCTGCTCCATTTTTTATTCCTGCATTTTCTTTAGACATAAACAATTCAGAGGTTAAAATTTTTGAGACAGGTGAGTGGCCCCTTCTCTCAAATGGGGACCATGCCTATCTACTGTGGGTGGCTTCTTCAGGTTATATCTCTCCTCTGTTAGGTATTTCCACAAATGTCATCCCCAGTGGGTCCTGGGATACTCTCAGATTCCTGGCATCTGAGACTTACTAGTAGTTCCTTCTCCCCATTCTGCACTCTACAATGCTACATATTTCTGCTTATTCTCCTGGCCCTCTGGACTTCTCTCATGTCTCATACCATACCTGATACTGCCCTCTCCTTTTCCATTCCCCTCCCCTCTCCTACCCAGGTTCCTTCCTCTAACTGCCTCCCATGATTATTTTGTTTTGCCTTTTAAGTAAACCACCTTGCCTTCCCTTTTTGTTAAGCTTCATAGGATCTTCATAAGATGCACCATGTTGTATCATGGGTATTCTGAACTTCTGGGATAATATCCACTTATCAATGAGTACATACATACAATGTTTGTCCTTTTGGGTCTGGGTTACTTCACTCAGGGTGATATTTTCTAGTTCCATCCATTGCATGCAATACTCACGAATTCATAGTTTTAATAGCTGAGTAGTATTCCATTGTGTAAATGTACTACATTTTCTGTGTCCATTCTTCCACTGAGGGACATCTGGGTTCTTTCCATCTTCTGGCTATTATAAATAAGGCTGCTATGACCATATGGGAACATGTGTTCTTGTTATATGTTGGGACATGTTTTGGGTGTAAGCTGGAGAGTGGTATAACTGGGTCTTCAGGTAGAACTATTTTGAATTTTCAGGGAAAATGACAGATTGGTTTCTAAAGTGGTTTTCCCAGCTTGCACTCCCACCAGCAATGGAGTAGTTTCCTCTTTCTCCACATCTTTGCCAGCATCTGCTGTCACCTGTGAGTTTTGTCTACACATTCTGGTTGTCATAAGATACAATCTCAGGGTCATTTTGATTTGCATTTAGCTAATGACTAAGAATGTTGGAATTCTCTTTAGGTGCTTATCAGCTGTTCGAGATGCCTCAGTTGAAAATTCTGTTTTGCTCTGTACCTCATTTTTAATAAGGTTGTTTAACTGTAGAGTCTACCTTCTTGAGTTCTTTATATATTTTGGATATTAGCCTTCTATCAGATGTAGGCTTAGTAAAGATCTTGTCCTAATCTGTAGGTTGAGGTTTTGTCTTATGGATAATGTCCTTAGCCTTACCGAAGGTTTTCAGTTTCATGAGGTCCGGTTTGTTAATTATTGATCTTCAAGCCGGAGCCATTCGTGTTCAGTCCAGGAAATCTCCCACTGTGCAAACCCACTTGGATCTTTGTGTGGTTTAGCCATGAGCATAACAGTGGCTTCGTAGAACAAATTGGGTAGTGCTTTTTCTCTTTCTATTTTGTGGAATAGTTTGAGAAGTTTTGGTATTAGGTCTTCTTTGAAGGTCTGATAGAATACTACACTAAAACCATCTAGGCCTGGGATATTTTTGGTTGGGAGACTTTTAATGACTGCTTTAATTTACTTAGGGGTTATGGGATAGTTTATATAGTTTATCTGGTCTGGATTTAACTTTGGCCCCTGGTATCTGTCCAGAAAATCATTCATTTAATTTATATTTTGCAATTTTGTTGACTACAAGCTTTTGTTGTAGGATCTAATTTTTTTTTGATTTTGCTGTTTCTGTTGTTATGTCTTTTATTTCATTTCTAATTTTGTTAATTTGGATACCATCACTGTGCTCTTTATTTATTTGGCTAAAGGTTTATCTAGTTGTTTTTCTCATAACTTTGTTGATTCTTTGTATTGTTCTCTTTGTTTCTACTTGTTTGATTGCAGCCCTGAGTTTGATATTTCCTTCTGTTTACTACTCTTGGGTGTGTTTGCTTCTTTTGGCTCTAAAGCTTTCATATGTGGTGTTAAGTTGCTAGTAGTATAAGATCTCTCCAATTTCTATATGAAATGCTGTGCCTTTATTTGCATTAAATTCCAGAAAGTCTTTAATGTCTTTCTTTATTTCTTCACTAACCAAGTTATCATTGATTAGAGAGTTGTTTTCTTTGCATGAGTACTTTGGCTTTCTAATATTTTTGTTGTTATTGAAGAACAGCCTTATTCTGTTGTGTTCTGATAGAATGCAAGGTTTATTTCTATCTTCTTGCATCTTTTAAGGCTTGTTTTATGACTGATTAAATAATCAGTTTTGGAGGAGGTACCATGAGGTGCTGAGAATAAGGTTTATTCTTTGTTTTAGTGTGAAATGTTCTGTAGATATCTGCTAAATCCATTTGTTTTATATCTTCTGTTATTTTCACTGGATCTCTGCTGAGTTTCTGTTTCAATGCAGTATCTATTGGTAAGAGTGGAGTGTTGGAGTCTCCTACTATTATTGTATGATGTTAAATGTATGTATTGAGTGTTAGTAACATTTTTTTTACAAATGTGGGTGCCTTTGCATTTGGGCATAGATGTTCAGAATTGAGAGATCATCTTTGTGGATTTTTCCTTTGATATATTTGATATGTCATTGCCCATCTTTGTTGATAACTTTTGGTTAAAAGTCTATTTTATTAAATATTATAATGACTACTCCAACTTGTTTCTTTCAGACCATTTTCTTGAAATTATTTTTTTCTAGCCTTTGACTCTGAGGTAGTTTCTGTCTTTGTCACTGAGGTGTGTTTCCTGTATGAAACAAAATGCTGGGTTCTATTTACGTACCCAGTATTTTAGTCTCTGTCTTGTGTTGGGGAATTGAGTCCAATTAATGTTGAGAGATATTAAAGTCCAATGACTGTTGATTCCTGTTATTTTGTTTTTAGAGATGATATTATGTTGATATGGTTCCCTTCTTTTAGGTTTATTGTGAGATGGTTAATATCTTTGTTTTTCATGAGTGTAGTTGCCCTCATTATTGGTATTTTCCTTCTAGTATCCTTTATAAGGCTGGAATAGTGGAAAGACATTTGTCTTAGAATATCTTGGTTTCTCTTTCTATGATAGACAGTTTTGCTGTGTATAGGAGCCTAGGTTGGTGTTTGTGTTCTTTTAGGGTCTGCATGACATCTCTCTAAGATCTTCTGTCTTTTAGAGTCTCTTTTGAAAAGTCTTGTGTAATTCTGATAGGTCTGCCTTTAAACATTTCTGGGTCTTTTCCCCTAAGTCTTTTAATACTCTTTCATCTCTGTATTTACTGTTTTGATTCTTATGTGGTGGGAGGAATTTCTTTTCTGATCCAATCTACTTGGTGTTCTTTAGGCTTCTTATATGTTTATGGCCATCACTTTCTTTAGATTAGGAACATTTCCTTCTACGATTTTGTTGAAGATGTTTTGTGGCCCTTTGAATTGGGAATCTTTACTCTCTTCTATTCCTATTATTCTAGGTTTGTCTTTTCATTGTGTCCTGAATTTCCTTCATGTTTTGGGTTAGAAGCTTTTTGTACTTTGTATTTTTTTTTTCTTACTGTTTTGTCAATATCTTCTATGGAATCTTCTCCACCTGGGATTCTCTCTTCTATCTTTTATATTTTGTTGGTGAAGGTTCTTGCATCTATAACCCCTGATCTCTTTCCTAGGTTTTCCAACTCCATGGTTGCCTCTATATGTGATTTCTTTATTGTTTCTATTTCCATTTTTTAGATCCTGCGTGGTTTTGTTCAATTTTTTCAAATTCTTTGTTGTGTTTTCTTGTACTTCTTTAAGGGATTTATATGTTTCCTTTTTAAGGGCTTCTGCCTATTTACCTGTATTCTTCTGTATTTCTTTAAGGGAATTATTTATGTTCTTCTTAAGGTCTTCCATCATCTTCATGAAATGGAATTTTAGGTCAGATTCCTGCTTTTCAGATGTGTTAAGATATCCATGGTTCGCTGTGGTGGGAGAACTCTGTTGTTATGGTGCCAAATAGCATTGGTTTTTGTTACTTATGTTCTTTTGTTTGACTCTCATTATCAGGTATTTTCTGGTGTCAACTAACCTTGCTATCTCTGACTGGAGTCTGTTTCTCTTATGAGCCTGGTTATGATGGATCTCCCTGAGTCAGGCGGTCTCTGGGTATGTGAGTGAGTCTGGAGTGTCAGATCTGTCCCAGCAGAGTTGTAGACCAGAAGGAAGATTTGTCTCTGGCAGAGTGGATAGATCCCACATTTGTTGGGTTCCATGTGATTCTTAGTTAGGTCAGGTATTGTGGTGGGGGTAGGGGTGGGGGCAGGGGAGAATGTATCACCTGTGAGCCCGGTTATGACAGACCTCCTGGGAGTCAAGCTGTCTCTGGTGGGGGTGGGGAGTACCTGATCTGCACCAAAATCATTTTTTTTCACATGTTTTCTTTAGCAAATATCCTTTACTATTCATTCATAAAACTTCATTTAGTGTAACTGACTTTTCAAAAAAACTAGAAATTTCCACTTCATATCTGCCTTTCTGTTTAAGAATTGTCCTTTTCTTTCTCTAACATTAACAACTTATACACAGTAAAAATAATTGTAAGAAGCATCATATTTTAAATAAATGGTCAATGTCCAATATAGTCAAACAATAGTCTAACAAAGCATTTATATCAATAAATAATAATCAAAATCCTTAAATTTGTATCAATATACAATAATTCAAACAAAGACCTTACATTTCTATCAATATATAATAATTCAAACAAAAATACACAATGTTTATTAATATACAATAATTTAAACAAAACTTCAAATTTTTTCAATCCCCAATCATAATCAGTAACAACCTCCCATCCTAGGTGATAACTGTAACATATTAAATGACCAAACCTATCCACCCTAGTTTAAGGACCTAGGGTGACAGTCTTCTTATAATTGCATCCTGTTGAACTGAGAAGAAAAATTTCTGTATGGGCCCCCAAGGGGGGAAAATAGTCTTAAAAAATCTAGTTGTCTTGCTTGTTCCTTGATATTTGCATATATTGTATTGCTATTCCCTCATCCTAGAACCGACCTTAATTCTTGCATTTAATTAAAATGTTATAAAAGCAAAAAGGAGGAGGGGTGATGGTAGAGGAGAGTTCTAGGGAGGGGAAATGGGGAAAGGGGGTGACATCTGAAATGTAAATAAATAAAATATCCAATTAAAAATAATGAATTGGTTAAAAAAAAAAAAGCTAGTTGTATCATTTGTTTCCCAATCTCTGTGTTTATCCACTCTCTGAGTGATCATTCATTAGTGATAGCACTTTTTAAGTTGACTTGCATGCATATTTGGAAGAAATCAGAAACTGAGACACTCTGTGAATCATGTAAGCTATTTGCTTTGTGAAGGAATTCATGTCTCAGCTGATAAGATATTTTCCCTGGTCAGATCTAATCTTTATAAGTTTTGTTGGTAATCATTTTTTCCCTGTAGATACATAAGCCTAACCACATCCCCATCTTAAAACTATTACAGCTTTCCATTCTAATGTCAACAAATCCTTATAGTATATTGGTTGGCCCAGTTCTTCTATATTTTCAATAACCCAGTGTCTCTCAGATGCTGCTGTTCCTTTTCACCAACATTAACAAAATTTCAAATTAACAATGCATTCTTTAGTCTGTCCTTGGGGGTTTTATTCTTTCTTTTGTTTAATGAGCATTTATTTTAATAAATAATAACTAATAAATAATTAATAATAATAATAATAATAATAATAATAATAATAAATAAACAATTGACTCTATAATTGCTTGTTTTGTATGATTATGGGGTATATCAGTAACATGTTTTCTATTGTAATATGCAAAGAATTGTTTTATCTTACTGGATACATATACAGAAGCATTGTCAATTTTAATTTGTTCAAGTAATGCTATAATTGCCCTTATTTCCAATAAGTGTGTAATCATACAATATGCCTTTTCAAAACTTAAAGCATTTGCACATTAAATGGTGTGGTGTATATACTTATTTTTTCCAAATTCTGCACAATAGAAAATATCCATCTGCCAGAGATCACTCTTTTGGTACCCCTAAGGTACTAACAGCAGGTAACAGAGTTTGGTTGTATAGAGAACATATAGGACACTTTTTAATTATTTATTTGGCTTGCAATGTATGAGATTGAATATGAATAATATATAATGAATAATTTCTACTTCTCATTATTGAAATTGTACAAATAGTGACCTTAATTCTTAGTTATCAGAATTAATTAATTCAGCAGTATCTATATGCAAAATAACTATTTCTACATATAAAGAATTAGTAATTATGTAAAGAGGTTCAGTATAATTTAACAATACCATAAGAATATCATACAATTGTTTTTCGAACCAATGTATATAGACTTTTGACCGCTTTGCTTATTTTATCTGACTTATAACTTGTCGTTCCTATATACTTTTGCATCAGTATAAAAAGTTGGTACCTCTGGAATTGGTGTTCTCTTTTCAATACTTGGAAGAATAAAATTAGTTGTTTTTATAAACTGTATATATTTGCTTTTTTTATATTTGTTAATAACTTTGCCCAAGTAGTTACTACAAACGTTTTGCCAATCCTCATTGATTACCCATAATTTCAGCATTTATAAGAAGGATTACAATTTTAGCCAGATTTGTTACTGGCAATTGACAGTCTTGTTCTACCTTTGATAATTAATTCAGAATTTTTTACATTATTTATGAGATAAGAAAATCCATTCCATAATACTCTCTTCCTTTTGCATAATGAGCCTAGTAGGGGAATGAGTCACGGATAAACTGGCCAAAATACAGCTATGTTTAAGACCAATTTAATCCACATATGCCTATTGCAGTCTTTGTTCTACAAGCTAATTCTTTTTCTGTTTATGCTTTTGGAAATCTTGGACTGCTTAAATTGGAAAATATTTGCAATGTTTAAAACAAATTTCTTAACTCATATGTGCTTAGACTAATTGCAAGCCTCAGCCATTTAATATCTTCCATTAATTTTTGAAATTGTTAAGTGTCTGCAATTGGTCCTACGGATCTGTACCTTTTGTGGGCGAATTTTTTGTTGATTGATTTTATAACCCAAATAACTAAGTGAATCTCTTTTTTTGTATTTTTTTGGGAGTAATCTGTAAACCCCAGCATGGCAGAATTTTTTGTGTTACCATAAAAATATTCTCTAAAACATCTTTGTAAGAAGAATTTGCTAACAAAATGTCATCCATGTAATGATAAATGATGGATTTCGAAAATTGCTTATGAATAATTTCTAATGGTTATTGCACAAAATACTGACATAAAGTTAAACTACTTAACATTTCCTGTGGAAGTACCTTCCAGTGGTGTCTCCTTAATGGATGACTATTATTCAAAGTATGCACTGAGAAAGCAAACCTTACCCTATCTTTCTCATGAAAAGGTATTGAGAGAAAAGAAGAAGAAGAAGAAGAAGAAGAAGAAGAAGAAGAAGAAGAAGAAGAAGAAGAAGAAGAAGAAGAAGAAGAAGAAGAAGAAGAAGAAGAAGAAAAACAACCCTTCAAATCAATTGTTAGTACAGGCCATGCTTTTGTTAACAAAGACTTTTTTAACTGCTCTTAAATCCATTATCATTCTCCATTTACCTTATTTGTTTTATACAACAAACACAGGTATTTTGTGGATTGCTAGACTCTTCTGTAAGTGGAGACTCCAGATGCTCTCATACTAATTGTTCAAGTACCTGAATTCTTCTTTTGTTATGGGCCACTACTCTTGCCAGACATGTCGGTTTGATAACCACTCTAGGGGCAAGGCTGTCTGTATGTCACCAGTGACCCATTCAATAAATTTAGAAATCCAATCCCTGTGATGTCCTGTTTTTGACCATGGGCACAATGTGCAATTACTTTATTATCACCTGTATCATTTCTTCTCCAGGAACATCTACCATATCACCTCTAATTTCCTTGTTTACTATCCCCAGAATTTCAGGATATTAATTTGCATATCTTATTGTTGTACAAGATCTCTTCCCCATAATTTTATGGATTTGTCTGCCACATAAGGTCTCAACTTCCCTGTTTGCCCTTCTGGCACTGCACAGGTTATCTAGTGGACACTTTGTCTTATTTATGATAATTTACCAATTCCTATGAATTTTGTGTCAATCTTCTGAAGTGGCCAATGTGAATTTTAAGACTCCTGGAAAGGTATACTAGCATCAGCTCGTATATCTACCAATCCGTCTATGTCCATACCATTCAGTTGTATCATTCATTTGGGTCTCTGATCATTGACCATTGTTGGCCAGAATATATCATTTCCAGTGCTACCAAAAGTCCCTGTTTGTTCAATTGTAGCAGCCTCACCTAGATCTAAAGAAACAATAATTGAGAAATTCTATACCATGATTTAAATTTTATCTCCTTTTGACATTTGCCATGATTTTTATTTCTTTCTTGCTATCTCCTTCTACTATGCCTGAATATACAATAAATCCTTGTAAGTCAGCAACATGCCCTCCACCAAGCAGATGGTCTTTATAGTAACATTTATTCCCCCTTGTTAAATTACACTGTGCTATTTTGAAGGTTCATGCCTCCACCATGAAAAGCATTATAATTGTTGATAATAGTCTAGAGCAGATGATATCAATCCTTTCCAGTCTTGTGGGACAACCCTATGCTGTGTTGCCAAGTTATTAAAATTTATTTAAGAAAAGGAGAATGCACTTGGGAGGCAGAGGCAGGCAGATTTCTGAATTCGAGGCCAGCCTGGTCTACAGAGTGAGTTCCAGGACAGCCAGGGCTACACAGAGAAACCCTGTCTTGAAAAACAAAACAAAACAAGAAACAAACAAAAAAAAAAAACAAAAAAAAAACAAAAAACAAAAAAAGAAAGAAAAAGAAAATGCAATCTACATGATATAATAATCTCATTAAAATTCTTTAGATCTAGGACTTTTATCAGAAGCCAGGTCAATTCATTATAAGCAGGAATACCATCATTAGCAGGCATATGCTGCACAGAGACTGGGAAGACTGAAGGCGCCTGTGTAGAGGCAAGCAAATCCTCTGGTGGTATACCCAGTTGCACATTAACCTATCGTCCCTGTGCTGCCTCCTGTTTTCCCCCCTCCTTATCTCACTGTAGTGCTTTGGGCACCTGGTGATGAAAGTCACCAGGAGCAGGGTGGAGGGGCTATTTACTTTCCAGCCTAGTTTGCTCCCCCTTTTTCATCTTGTAATACATTCCTGGTCTCATTTCTCAAGCCTCGACTCTGCGGTTCTCTTAGCCCTGGCTCTTCTTACTTTCTAAGCATTTTCATCTTTATTCACAAACTCTCTATATGCATAACTAACTCTGCAATCCTTTTTTACATAAGAGACTTGAGTGAATCTTCTGAGTTTTCATTGCCCATCCCCCAATATTTTTCAAAATGGTATACATGAAGACTATGAAGCAAAACCAGAAAACCCCATCTAGGAACACAGTAGGAAACCAGCCAACAGCAATAGCTGAAATTTTTCTGGTATCATTAAGCAACATTGCTAACTTCTCACACACCATTTCCTCTACCATATAAGAAGCAGATTTACCCACTATGTCGAAGCTACATTGGCCACCACCTACAGCCATAAATTTCTCTCACCCTACTTTAGTTAACATTCAAAGTCCCCTCTTGCCCACCACTCAACAAAAGTAATGGAAAAGAAAATTTATTAGAATATGGTAGAAGCAGACCTGTTTAGAAATAGTCAGTTAGTTTCATTTGCCGTTTGAGATAGAATCTCTATAGTCTATACTAGCTACATATTTCCCCTGACTCATTACTGGTACCACAGGCCTGGGCCACTGTGCCCAGCTGTTAAGGCTGCTTTCTATTAGAAGTTTGTTTGTTTATTTGTTTGTTTTAATGTGCTTCTATGGAAGTGCAAAAGGTGCTTTTAACTACTGAGTCATTTTGCCAACCTTTATGCTTATGAATTTTACATACATGTAAAAAGATTCAAACAAAATAACTAGAATGTATAACATATAACGGTATTGGCATCCTCCTCTGTGCTTGGCAGTTCTGGGCATTTGACTATAACAGCATATTTAACAAACATCCACTGTTAGTATGGACTAAATAAAGGAAATTAAATAAAGGAAATTCTTCAGCTCCATGACAGTATCTCAAGACTGTCTCTGCATAAGTATCATCAATGATCAAACTGCTATATAGTACATGATTATGTTAAGACTTTAAAACTTCCCAGATAATCAGAAACTTAGCACCCTTAACTCAATTGCTTCCTTCATCTCAGGATAGCTTCCTGCAGATAATATGCCTTTCCAATCACACTTTCCTGTAAGTTATTGGCCTAAGGATTCTTGGACATCAGCTTACCCTATTGGGCAAATTTCCTGCAGATCAACATAAAAAAGAACTTCCACAAATTAATCATGTTCAGAAGAACTAACTATTTTATAGATTTACTTATTCAATTCAAATAATCTTAGGAAGAAAATGTTGAGATAGTTTTAGTTGTTTTGCTAGAAAGATGTAATAAAATTAGAATCAAGACTAGAATGTGTCCAGTCCTCATAATAGTAAGTAAATGCTGCATAATAAGAAGTACAATGGGAGGCAAGCAGGAGGAAATGGGATGAGGAACTCTGGGGGGAACTAAAATAATAAAACTTTAAAAATTACAATGGGCTTTCAAAATCACACTAAAAAGAGAAACAGACCTGTGACAAATTTGTGTTGAAGAAAAAACATTCAGGTTCAAGGAAGAAGCCACAGGTGTGCACTATGATAAAACAAGGATTTCTGGAAGTGTTTGTTGCTTTGAATTTCTAATGAGCATATGGAACGATATACTGCTTTCCACTTGATATCAACTTCCTTCTGTTATGTAACATTTTTTTCTATGATGTCATTTTCTAAATAACTATTGTCTAAGAAGGTATTTAAAGGACAGAGAAAAGAAGTAAAGTTAGTGGCTTGGGGTCACTATCCCATCCATCTATCTATCCATCCAAATGTATGGGTGGTAACTGTTTTCTGCTTCACTCATTTCATTCTCTCTCTCTCTGTGTGTGTGTGTGTGTGTGTGTGTGTGTGTGTGTGTGTGTGTGTGTTTGTGTGTGTGTGTGTGTGTTGTCTGTGTGACTGACTTGTTTTGTTTTGTTTTCTTCTCTTTTCTTTTCTTTCCTTTCCTTTCCTTTCTTTTCATTTCTCTCTTTTTCAAAGAGTTACCAAGAGCCCTGACAAGGAAGAGGCTTCAACTGACTCTCCAGAGAAAAGAACTCTAACAGTTAATCCTTACTTAATTTCTTGCTGCTGTCAGGCTGGGCATTCTTGCTAATATTTAAATTTGGTTTCATCAGTACTATTGACCCAATAAGTTGCCAGTTGCTGCCACTGGGCCTATCTGCTATCTGCATGACCTCAATCTCTCTCAAAGGCTTTCCCTTAGTCACTGCCTTCCAGAGAGAGACACAGAACTGATGGCAGGTAGGTTCACACCATTATTTAATCATACAACTATTTCCCCCACAGGAAATAAACTCAGTATCCAGAGAAACATGCATAAATGGTGTATTAGACCTTGAGTCTTATAGGGGCACCAGTATGTGTTAGGCATACACAAATATAAAATTAAATACAAATATAAAATAATAATTACTCTTTTACTAGAAGTACCTTAAATACAAAAAAATGTAATTTTAGTAATTATTTTCATCTATATTACATAAACTTTTATTTCTATTTATCTGCTCTACTAATTTTCTAATTTACTTGTACCAGCATGTTTCTCCAATTAATTTCAGCAGTTCAACTGGTTGTAGTGTGTGTGTGTGTGTGTGTGTGTGTGTGTGTGTGTGTGTGTGTTCAATGCATGTCCTTCTATGTATATGCATGTGTGTACATACATGTGAGGACCAGAGGACAACTTCAGGTGTTGTTCTTCAGAAGATGTCATGCAGGGGGAGGACTGTGGTTGACTTTTACAAAATTTCTAGATAGAATCTTCACCAGACTGCAACTTAGCAAGTCAATGATGATGAGACAGGGATATTCATGTCTCCTCTTCTACAATACTGAGATTATGAATTCATTCCACCACACTTGACACATTTTTACATAGATTCTTAACTCAAGTTCTTATTCTTTCACAGCAAACACTTTAGTGAACCAGCTGTCTTTAAGGCCTTCTTCTGTATTGGTTAACAGATGTTGTAATACTTTTATCACGTTCTGAGAACAGTAGCCTTATTATCTTTACAGTTTGCCTTGTTATAGTGTATGGATAATGAGTCTGGAGAGCTCCTCATGACTTTTGGTTTTTCACTGTGCTCTTTTTAATACATATCGATTCATATGCTTAAACTGGTTGTTTTTGTAGACTTTTTATATTAATTTATTAGTATTCTGAATACTAAACACTTTTAAGATATATGATTTCAAAAGCATATGGTGTATGCTTTTATTGTATAGCATACAGCATAGTTCTTTGAGGTATTACATTTGAAATTTTTCCTTCTTTTAATTGAAAATATATTTTCCCATATACTATATTCTTTCTTTCTTCTTCTTCTTCTTTTTTTGTTTTTTGTTTTTTGAGACAGGGTTTCTAATACACTATATTCTGGTTATTATTTTCCTCCTCATACTCCTCCAAGGTGTTCCCCAATAATAGACCTACCCCAATACACAGCCTTCTTTTTGATCTCTTTAGAATACAAATAGGCATCTACAAATAAAAACAAACATTCTAGAATAGGACAAATCAACTAACAGAAGAAGAAGAAGAGGCAATGCAAAAGTATGGGAAAGCCATACAGTCAGAGACACACTTTCACAATCATAAAAATTCCATAAAAACACCAGAAAGCATAATGTGTATAAAAAAGACCTGAAAGGAAACAAAAATTAAATGAAAACCAAAACAAAACCAAATTAAATGACCAGATAGCACATTATAAAACATGAAACCTCCAAAAATTAAATTGAATTTATTTTGTGTTGACCATTTACTTCTGGGAATGTGATCTGTTCTTAAGAGTGGTTTGCAGCCTTTTGGCTGGGGCAGACACCTAGCTGGTCTGCTTTCATGAAAACACCATTTCCTGAGCCATACTAGAAGAACCACTGCACTCAGAGCAGCAAAGGAACCACTACTCTCAGAGCAGCAGGATTTCAGGATCCCAGAGGCAGCCTGAATACTAGGAGTTCTACCACCCAGGAGCTCAGGATCACAGGATCACAGAGACAACTGGACTCTGAGGAGTTCTGACACAAGCAAGATAACTGGAAAGACAGGCTTCAGTCTGAGCCAGGGAGTACAGGTAGCACTAGAGTTAACCAGATGGTGAAAGGCAAGCACAAGAACATAAGCAACAGAAACCAAAGTTACCTGGCATCATCAGAACCCTGTTCTCCCACCATAACAAGTCCTGGACACCCCATCACACCAGAAAAGCAGGATTCAGAATTAAAATCACTTCTCATGATGATGATAGGGAAATTTAAGGAGATAAATAACTCCCTTAAGGAAATACAGGAGAACACAGGTAAACAGGTAGAAGCCCTTAAAGAGAAAAAACAAAAATCCCTTAAAAAATTGCAAGAAAACACAACCAAACAGGTGAAGAAATTAAACAAAACCATCCAGGATCTAAAAATGAAAGTAGAAACAATAAAGAAAACTCAAAGGTGACTACCCAGGAGATAGAAAACCTAGGAAAGAAATCAGGAGTCATAGACAATAGCATCACCAACATAATACAAGAGATAGAAGACAGAGCCTCATGTGCAGAAGATACCATGGAAAACATTGACACAACTGTCAAAGAAAATGCAAAATGCAAAAAGCTGCTACTTAAAACATCCAGGAAATCAAGGACACAATGGGAAGACCAAATCTAAGGATAATAGGTATAGATGAGGATGAAGATTCTTAACTTAAATGGCCAATAAATATCTTCAACAAAATTATAGAGGAAAACTTCCCTAACCTAAAGAAATTGATGTCCATGAACATTCAAGAAGCCCACAGAACTCCAAATAGATGAGACCAGAAAAGAAATTCCTCCTATTACATAATAATCAAAACATCAAATACACAAAACAAAGAAAAAATACTAAAAGCAGTAAGGGAAAAAGGTAAAGTAACATATAAAGGCAGACCTATAAGAATTACACCAGACTTCTCATCAGAAACTATAAAATCCAGAAGTTCCTGGACTGATATCATACAGAACCTAAGAGAACACAAATGCCAGCCCAGACTACTGTACCCAGCAAAACTCTCAATCACTATAGATGAAGAAACCAAGATAATTCATGACTAAACCAAATTTATGAAATTTCTTTCCACAAATCCAGCCAACATAAGGAGAGAAATTATACTCTAGAAAAAGCAAGAAAGTAATCTTCCAACAAACCCAAAAGAAGATAGCCACACAAAAATAACTCGACCTCTAATGACAAAAATAACAGGAAGCAACAATTATTTCTCCTTAATATCTCTTAACATCCAAGTGGATAAAGGATCTTCACATAAAACCAGATACACTGAAACTAATAAAAGACAAGGTGGGGAAGACCCTCAAACACCTAGGCACAGGGAAAGAGTTTTTGAATAGAACACTAATGGCTTATGCTCTAAGATCGAGAATTGACAAATGGGACCTCATAAAATTGCAAAGCTTCTGTAAGGCAAAAAACACGGTCAATAGGACAAAACAGCAACTGACAGATTGGGAAAAGATCTTTACCAATCCCACATCTGATAGAGGGCTAATATCCAATATATCCAAAGAACTCAAGAAATTATACTCCAGACAACCAAATAACCCTATTTAAAAAAAAATGTAGAGAGCTAAACAAAGAATTCTCAACTGAGGAAACTTGAATGGCTGAGATGCACCCAAAGAAATGTTCAACATCCTTAGTCTTCAGGGAAATGCAAATCAAAACAACCCTGAGATACCACCTCACTCCAGTCAGAATGGCTAAGATCAAAACCTCAGGCAATAGCAGATGCTGGTGAGGATTCGGAGAAAGAGGAACATTCTTCCATTGTTGGTGGGATTGCAAGCTGCTGCAACCACTCTGGAAATCAGCCTGGTGGTTGCGCAGAAAATTGGAAAGAGCATTACCTGAAGTCTCAGCTATACCACTCCTGGGTATATAACCAGAAGATGCTCCAACACATAACAAGGACATATGCTCCACTATGTTCATAGCAGCCTTATTTATAATAGCCAGAAGCTGGAAAGAACCCAGATGTCCTTCAACAGAGGAATGGATACAGAAAATGTGGTACATTTATACAATGGAATGTTACTAAGCTATTAAAAATAACAAATTCAAGAAATTCTTGGGCAAATAGATGAAATTAGAAAATATCATCCTGAGTGAGGTAACCCAATCACAAAAGAACACACATGGTATGCACTCACTGATAATTGGATATAAGCCCATAAGCACACAATACCCAAGATACAACTCACAAACCACATGAAGCTCATGAGGAAAGAAGACCAAAGTTTGGGTGCTTTGGTACTTCTTAGAAAGAATAACAAAATACACATGGAAGCAAATATGGAGACAAAACATGGCACAGAAACTGAAGGAGAGGTAGTCTGGGGACTGTCCCACCTGGATATCAATCCCATGTGCAGTCACCAAAGGTAGATGCTGATGTGGATGCCAGGAAGTGCATGTTGACAGGAGCCTGATATAGCTGTCTCCTTAGAGGTCTGCCAGAGCCTGAAATATACAGAGATGGATGCTCATAGCTAACCTTTGAACTGATTATGGGATTCCCAATGGAGGAGTGAGATATAAGGCTGAAAAAGCTGAAAGGGTTTGGGGCCCCATGGGGAGAGCAACAAAACCAACCAACCAGAGCTCCCAGGGTCTAAACCACCAGCCTGGGAGCACCAACCATGGCTCCAGCTGTATATGTAGAGGAGGATGACATTGGTGGGCACAGGTTGAAAAGGAAGTTCTTGGTCTAGTGAAGTCTGGATGCCCCAGTTTGGGGAATTTGTGCGTGGGGAGGTGGGTATGGGCAGATGAGTTGGGGTGCATCCTCATAGAAGCAGAAGGAGGGGGATGACATAGGGGGCTCCTCGGTAGGAGGGAAATGGGGGGAAAAGGATCACATCTGAAATGTAAATAAAATATCCAATAAAAAATTTAAAAAAGAAACGTTATTTGGTACAATGAAAAAAAAGTGTGGTTTGCATACTCATTGAGACTTTATTGAAGGAAGCTTTTTTCTTTGCAAATGGCTATCAGTTGGAGATAATTTCTGGGTTAGTGATGGGGCCTAGTTCACTTACCCTGTCAATGATGATAATGAAAGTATTTATATTTATCTTTCAAACATACATAAAATATTTGCCCTTTTCTTTTTATAATAGCCTATGCTTTGAGGCAATGTTAAAGAAAAATACATTTTGAACAAGATACTGATCTATAGGTATAGAAGTATGTCATTAAGAGTCATTTTATTACAATATCCCTTTAGCAGCAAGATAGTATTAGGCTTTTCTCTAGGGTCTATGATCTACCAGTCTATAGTTGTTGATTTAAGAAGATTCATGTATGGGTTTTATCACATGTGTTGAAGTTTATATCTAAATTTTTAAAAAGTGGTTGGTTATTTCCATAACTTCTACCATTATTGTATCACTCATAATTCTCAACACCAATAAAAAAAATGACATTGCATGCTGGCAGGAATGCAGGGGAAAAGGTACACTTATTTATAACTCGTGAAAGTGGAAGCCACTAAGAAAATCAGTGTGATCATTACAGAAGAAGTTGGGAATTCATCTCCCTTAATATTCAGCTATATCACTTGGTAATAAACCCAAGGACTATATGTTTTACTGCAGAGATACCTGTTGATCCATACTTACTGCTACTCTCTTCACAATAGCCAGAAACTGGAAACAGCTTACATGTTCATCAAACAATGAGTGGATAATGAAAATATCATATATTTATACAATAGATTATTCAGCTGTTCAGACAAATAAAATTTTCAGATAAATAGATGGAGCCAAAAAAACAAATCATCCTTGATTGAGGTAGATAACTCAGCCTTGAAAGACACATAGAGCATGTATTCCCAAACTTTTTCTGGATCTTAGATAAGCATTCGACTTTCAGCATACCTTTCCAAGATGGCTTTTTAAAAATTTCTCCATTGCCATATTGAGGGAAGTTTCATTCTGTCTTATTCACCAGTATTATTGTTCTGACAAAATCAACTTAAAAAAAGAAAACCCTTATTTTGGCTCATAGTTCCAAGGTATCTTCCTTTATGGCAGGGAAGTCTCAGAGACAGAGGCATAAGACATCTGGTTACATTATTTCTTCAGTCAGGAAGCAGATAAAAAGAGATCTGGTGCACAACATTAATTTTCTTCTATATCTTGTTCAGGATCTCAACCCAAGGAAAGATGCCAATCGCATTTATAGTGGGTCTCCTTACTTTTATCAACACAATCTGGAAATTCCCTCAGACATAAACAGAGTTTACCAGATGATACTATATCCTATCATGGTAGCAATCTATACAAATCATCACACCCTCTGTTCCTGACTAGCAATGTGGTGGTTTGAATAGATATGACACCTATAGACTCACATGTTTGACTGCTTGGTCAATAAGGAGTGGCCCTGTTAGACTGTGTGAACTTGGTAGAGTAGGTATTCCCTTGTTGAAGGAAGTATTGTCACTGTGGGGGCAGACATGAAATCTCCTATGCTCAAGCCAAGCCTGGTATTATAAATAGTCTTCTGTTGTCTGTGGATCCATATATTTGTATATGATGTAGAACTCTCAGCTCCCACTCCAGCACTATGTCGGCCTATGTGCTTTCACTGTTATCACCAACGATGATAATGGTCTAAACCTCTGAAATGGTAAACAATATCCAATTAAATATTTTCTTTTGTAAGAATTGTCATAATCATGGTGTCTGTTCACAGTAATGGAAACCCTAACTGAGACAGAAGTTGCTAACAGGGACTGAGGTATTTCTGTTATAGGCCTGAACATCCTTCTGTTTGGAGGAATGTGAGTTTTGTGACTTTGAATTAGGAACACATTGGAATGCTTTAAGCAGGTCTTAATGAACCATCCTAGTAGGAACATGGAAGACATTAGTACTGAATATGATTTGAACCATGGCGGGCTGGCTCAAGAGGTTTCAGAGTAGAAGAATTTTAGTATGTTGCCTAGAGATCATTCTTGGAATATTTTCATGAAGAATGCAGTTGCTTTTTGTTCTTAACCAAGAAAATGAATGTGCTGTAGGCTAAATTGAAGAGTTTGGGTTAATTGCATTTGCAGAGAAGATTTCAAAACAGCCTGGTGGTATGGACTGTCTTGTGGGTATTAGTGTCCAGGCTTATAAAGATCTATAATGAAAAGGAGTAAGCTGAGTAAAAAAAAAAAATACAAAATGAATTGTTCAAGAAGAAAAGGGCTACTGGGAAGTAGAATAGAACAAAATCCTGTGTTCAAGGAGACAGGCATATTAAAGATACTAAATAGAATAAAGGGGCTTGTGACCTTAGGGAAATATCCTATCCAGCTAAGTTTCCATATTATGAAAAGAACAATTTAAGTCCAGGTATAGTGGTCCACTTTTTTGATCCAAGCACTCAGGAGACAGAAGCATGCAGATCTTTGAATTCAAGGTTACCCTGCTCTACTCCCAAGCTTAAGCAGTGAAGAAAACTATTGAAAACAGAAAGGTGATGATGATGTAATTGAAAGAAATCAGCAGAACCTGGCTGCTTCAACCAAGTAGTTCTGGCTTTTAGAGTTAAGTATAGAAGAAAAGGGTTATAGAAACTCCCTCCATGATTAATGAAAGCCTCTCAGACAAGGCATGTGGCAGGGATGTCTTGCATAGAGACCCACAGAGGCCATTATGTGAAGCTATGAAGAAAATGTCTGGGTTGCTTTGGATACCCTAAGAGGTTAGGGATGCCAAAGCTCTGGGAAAACTGCTGAGAATAGATTCTAACAAGGAGATAAAATCTAAACAAAAGAATCGTGTTGCATTCAACAAAGCTGAAATGAGTTGGAAATTTTAAAACCCTTTTGACATCAAGCATGGAGATGCACAATTTGGAGTTTTCCTAGCTGTTTTTCAATCTCGCTTTGATCCAGTATTTTTTCTATTATACTCCCTTCTCTACATTTTTAAAAACTGTAATATATATTTTGTGCCCTTATGTTAGAAGTAAGTGATCTGTTTTCAATTTTGATTTTACAGAGGATTACAGTTAAGAGATTGCCTGAATCTCAAGAGAGTTTGAACCATTGGCTTTGAAACAAGTTTAAGACTGTTACAAACTGTGAGGAGAGTTAAGTTGGACTGAATGCTGTTTGTTATGTGTAATGGCTACAAGCTTATAGTTGTCAAGGAGTAAAACGTGATAGTTTGAATAGTTATGGCCCCCATAGATTCATGTGTTAGAATGTTTGGCTCATAGGGATTGGCACTATTAGGAGGTCTGGCCTTGTTGAAGACAGTGTGTCACTGTGGATGCAGACATTGAGGATTCCTTTGCTCATGCTGCACTCAGTGTGGCAGACAGTCTCCTTCTGCTACCTAGGGATCAAGATGTAGGACTCCCAACTCCTTCTCCAGTACCATGCTTTCTTAACTCTACCATGTTTCCAGCAATGATGATAATGAACTAAATTACTGAAACTGTAAGACATCTCCAATGAAATGTTTTTGTTTTGTTATATTCTTATATGAGTTGCCATGGCTATGGTATCTCTTCCTAGCAATGAAAATCCTTACTAAAACAAGCAGACTATTTACTATCACAAATAATTTTATCAAATCCTACTTATTATTAATTCATATGATTCTCTGATTATATTTCCATTTAACCTATTAGCTCCAGGCTAACTTAAATAGTTATTATCAAATCATATTCTGTCTCACAAAAAAATTTATTGATTATCAAACGCCATTCTTTTTAATGTTAATTTTTTGCAAATGTTTATTCTTTATCTTCAAGTATTTTTATTCAAGAGTTTTTTTAATTCAAGAAACTTTCTTTTTTATATCAAACATCACACACAGACACACACACACACACATATCATAGGAAACATAAATTCTCCCTTAGGCACATGAAACATTTTCTTTTTTAGTTTCTGTTCTTCAGGCTGTAATACTGATCCATACCAGCTACATCATCAACCATCATGAGGACAAAAAGAAGAAAGCTGTGGTGTTCCTTTTTTTTTTTTTTTTTTTTTTTTTGGTTTTGTTTTGTTTTTTGTTGTTTGTTTTTTCGAGACAGGGTTTCTCTGTGTAGTCCTGGCTGTCCTGGAACTCACTCTGTAGACCAGGCTGGCCTCGAACTCAGAAATCCACCTGCCTCTGCCTCCCAAGTGCTGGGATTAAAGGCGTGCACCACCACCGCCCGGCAGTGGTGTACCTTTAATGTGAGTTATGCATACGTATGTGAACAGCTCTTGTTGGCAGAGTTTTGCCCCAAACTCTTGATTTTATTTTCTCTTCTCACTTCACTCATACCTTTATACTTTCCTGTCAACATTGTTTATGCTTTTAAAATGATCTGTTAAATTCACTTTGAGATGAATAATTTTATGAGTGCTTATGTTTACTACAGAAAATCTGAGTGATACAACTTCCATTACCTTCAAATAAGCTATAAACCTTGAGCTATGAAAAACTACAAGTTTGTTTCCATCCATCTTTTCCATTTCTTCCTATTACACCTCCTTACTTTTTTCTAATAGTGAAATTTTATTGTTTTCTACACGGTTGATACAACAGTATCCTTCCTTCAGTACCTTAAATGACATTTGTCAAAATATTTGTTTACATATCATCTATAGCTTAGAATTCTTATTTGCATTGTTGTGCTGTGGAAACAAATGAATGAGGGAAAATACAACTTAGAAGAT
This sequence comes from Arvicanthis niloticus, assembly GCF_011762505.2. Taxonomy (NCBI): domain Eukaryota; kingdom Metazoa; phylum Chordata; class Mammalia; order Rodentia; family Muridae; genus Arvicanthis; species Arvicanthis niloticus. Next base: position 7,034,683 of record NC_047667.1, read on the forward strand.
GTTAAGAATAAAAACAATTGATTCCACCTTCCGAGCATATGCTCAAAAATACTAAAATTACATAATATGTAGAAACTTTGCACAAAACAATAAAATAGCCATTTTGAAAATTAAATTAAACAAGTAGTGTTTAACCTTTTACGACTTTCATAATACCATTTCAACAGTGGAAGCTTATTTGCATAATCTACATATGTATATTCTGAACTTTATCTTCCCTTAGTATCTGTCTGCAGTTTAAGGGTGTCTGTGAGGCTGAATCTTAATAATTCATTTAGGCAGCCCTTACCATACACACAGGAATGTTATCTTTTTTTATGCTGTTTCTATTAAAATGTGTAAACATTTGCTTGATTTAGTAACAATGGCAAAGGTCTAAGGAAAGATATAGTGCCTATGAAGCTGTCAGCCTAGCATTGTGATGTATAAGACATAATCTGAACACTTCTGCAGTATTGTTGTGTTAAAAGTCTATAATAACAAAATGTCTGGGTAGAATTTATTATCCAATAAGATATTCAGGAAATGGGAATTTTGGGCTAAACAAAGACAGTGAACGAGTTCTGGAAAACATGGAAACACTAGAGACTGATGAGTTCCTTTGTATGACTGGTAAACTAGGGAATGAGGGGTAAGCTAGACAATTGCTGATGCCCTCAGCAATTTCATCCGTGGGATTGCTTATGGAATCCTGTTTTACTGTACTGGAGTCCTGCTACCATAGACAAGGACATGAGCCTGAGTCTAGCTTTGTTGTTCTGTGTTTGCGTGTGTCTGTGTGTGTGTGTGTGTGTGTGTGTGTGTCTGTGCATTTGTGTGTGCTTCCCTTTGTTTTATTTTGCAACCATTCTTTGTCTTTTCTTTATTGATTTTTTTATTTTTTTAACACTTTAGATTTTATTCCCACCCCCTAGTCCAACCTCTCACTGTTCCACATCCCGCACCTCCTCCCTACCCCCATCTCCATGAGGATGTCCCCACAACCCACTACCCCTCCCAGCCAGACCTCTAATCTCCCTGGGACCTCCAATCTCTTGAGAGTTAGGTGCATCTTCTCTGACTGAACCCAAACACAGCAGTCCTCTGCTGTATATATGTTGGAGGCCTCATATCAGGTGGTGCATGCCATCTGGTTGGTGGTCCAGTGTCTGAGCTCTTGGGGATCCAGGTAAATTGAGACTGCTGGCCCTTTTACATGATTGACTTCTTCAGCTTCTTCTAGCATTTCACTAATTCAACCACAGGGGTCAGCAGCTTCTGTCCATTGGTTGGGTGCAAATATCTGCATCTGACTCTTTCAACTCCTTGTTGGGTCTTCTGCAGTGTGGTCATGGTTTCTGAGTGTTCCATAGCCTCAGTAATAGTGTCAGGCCTCGGGACCTCCCCCTGAGCTGGATCCTTCAGGCCTGTCCCTGGACCTTCTTTTCCTCAGGCTCCTCTCCATTTCCATCTCTGCAGTTCTTTCAGACAGGAACAATTATGGGTCAGACTGTGGGATGGCAACCCTTTCCCTCACTTGATGCCCTGTCTTCCTGCTGGATTTCTTTTTGTTTCTTTTTTCTTTTCTATTCTTTCTTTTTTTCTTTCTTTTTAAATTTTGTTTGTTTTTAATTAATACATTTATTTAAATCCAAACTGTTGCCCCCATCCAGAATTTCCCCCTCCTCTTCCCCTTCATCTCTGAGAGGATGCCATTCTGGGCATCCTCTTTCTCAGGCATCAAGTCTCTACAGGACTAGGTACATGCTCTCCACTGGGACTAAACAAGGCAATCAGTCCTCTGCTACATACATGCTGGAGGCTCTTTGGTTCGATTTTTAGACTCTGGGACCTCCCAGGGGTCCAGATTAGTTAAAACCGTTGGTCTTCCTATGGAGTTGCCATCTCTTTCAATTCCCCTAACTCTTCCACAGTCCCGTGAGGGGTCCCTGACCTCAGTCCAATGGTTAGCTGTAACTATCTGTATTTGTCTCAGTCAGCTGCTGGTAGAGCCTCTCAGAGTACAGCCATGCTAGGTTATCATCTGCAGCACAACATAGCATCAATAATAGTGTCAGGGTTTAGTGTCCTCCCATGGGATGAATTTCATGTTAGGCCTGTCACTGGTTGGTCATTCCTTCAGTCTCTGCACCACTTTTGACCCTGCAATTCTTTTAGAAACAATTCTGAGTCAAAAATTTGAAAGTAGGTTGATGTCTCCATTTCTCCACTGGAGGTCCTGTTTAACTACTGGAGATGGACTGTTCAGGCATTTTGGCTAAGGTTACCCATATTGAGTACTGGATGCCTCTTACATGCCAGGTCTCGTGAAATGAAATTGTTAAGCTGAAGATGGGTTTTGATTCTTTCAATGCAGCTTAGTTCAGAATATTGTCTAGTCTAGAATCTCAGTTAGTGCCCACTATAGGCATAACCAGACATATCACAGAGATAACTAAACACTAGTCAATATTCTCACCATTTAAAAATTTTTGGTCATGCTGAGAAACAAGTGACCACATCGCAATTATGAACCAATCAGTTGTGATATGTCTGAAGCTTTAAATGATCTTAACCTACTCACATTTACATATATAGACCTCTGGAGAGAGACCACATTCCCATGCTAGAGAGACAGTATGCTTCTGTTAAAACCCTTTATTTCTTCAAGAGACAAAGTTAATCTGAAAGAAAATTGACAATGTTTATTTATTCATGTAGGTAACTAGTTATTAAAAAACTGTATTCATAAACCTATGGTTTATGGGTAGTTATTGACCTTGATGTTTATGCATAAACCCTTCTGCCTCATCCTTTTCCACCATTGTCTCAAAGGTATTTGCAAAGAAGGCCCATTTTAGAGTAAAATTAGGAGCATTGATTAGAAGATGTTTGACTAAGGTAGTGGTCTTGAAAGCAGAAAGTTTTCTCATTGGTCTTTCCATGCATTGAGATTGTTTGATTGGCTTCAAGGAGTGAGCACTCAAGGGGTAGTTCTTTTTAGGGAGACTAATTGCGTTAGATGCAAAGTGTTTTATGTAGCTTCCAGTCTTAGTTATCTCTGATAGAAACAACTTAAGGGAGAAAGGGTTGCTTCAGACTTGTAGTTTAAAGTTAGAGTCTATTTTGGTAAGGAAATCAGAGCAGCAGGAGTTGAAATCGGTTGAAATCACATGTCATTTGTAACTGAAAAGCAGAGAGCAATGAATACATAGCAATTCCCAACCATTGTTCTCTACTTTGTATAAATAAGCATCCCTTGCCAGAGGAATGGTCCTTCTTACAGTTAAGATGATTCTTCTCACGTCTACAAAGCAAGATACAAAATCATGGAAGAATTCATTAGATAACAGTAGCCATTCATAGCTGCAATAACTGTGACAACAGTCCCCATGTGTGAAATAGAATGGCTGGAAATATCTTGCTCCAGTATGTGCTGTTGCAAAGGATCAAGATTATTCTCAGAAACTTTTCTTCAAAAGATCTTATTCTTTTGTGAAACTCATTCCAACCATGAAGTGCCTTGTCTGCGTGCACTGCCTAGCCTATGTTGTGGCTTTATTTGCAGCCCAGAGTATACAAAGATGACAGTAATTACATTCCTTAATCTGGGGAGGAGGAAGGCCACATAAGAATCCTTCCTCAACTTTCAAATACCAAATATTTGCCCTATAAGAGATTTATTCTTTTTTAAAAAATCAAATAAAAATGGTGCACTAGAAAATTTGGGTTCAGAAAATTCTATAACATGAGTATACTTGCACAGACAAATCTGTGGCCTGAGTTACCCCCTTGAACTCTCAGTATGTGTGATTATCAGTAGATGCCCTGAGGGACTGTGATAAAAACAGAAGAAAGGAACAAATATGACAGTTTTATAGAGAGGTTTCCTCAAATATGAGCAGTTCCACCCCTTGTCCTGGGCCAGAAATCTATGGTGTCATGTTTACTTGTATATTTGTTGCTTGATTGTTTATTTAAGTTTCTTTCCCTTCAGAAGCCAGAAATAGTTAGGGACTCTGATGAATACTTTGGTTTCTTGCTGTTTTTCTTATCCTTCTTTATAAAAAATCCTAGTAAGCATTACTTCCTGTAAGTACTATGTGAGGATGTGACTCTTCCCAGTCAGTCATCCGGGAAAGAGAGAAACATAAAACCCTTCTGAGTAGAGCAGTTAGAATTGAATTTGCCAGCTCACTCCTCGGGCCTCTGGCCGATAATGCCATGAACACAAACTGCCAATAGTACCACTTTCTTGGACCCCACTCCTAATATACAGGAGCTCTGCTTGCCTCCATTCTCTTAAATTTTATCTGCCACCTTTTAATAAAATGTCTTTTCTAAAACTGTCTATTATAGCCTATAAGAGTCATTAAGTTTACAGAAGCCACTAACCTGGATAAGTGGATGACCACTGAATACCAGAAACCCTTGCCATCCCAAATCATATTCTCTGTCCTGCCATTGGGATGCCAGAACAATCTTGTTGCTCAGGGTAGGCGAAACACTTGGATGTTAGGCTGCACTTCTTCCTCACCTCTGGGGAGCCAGGCAGCCGACAAGCCACTCAGGGAAGGACTTACGCAGTCTAAGATAGGAATCTCAACCCATATTTCTCCAGGGGCAGAGGCTGTCTTTCCCATACTCCTGTGTATCCAGATGCAGTTGGGGACAGCAAGTAGTCAGGAACAGGAACCACAGGCCAGCAGAGAGCCCAGGACATAGCAGAATCTGCCTTACCTTTGAGTGAGTGCTGGAAATAAGGAGGGATTAGAAGGGGGGAGGGGCCCTCTATGGAAGACTCAGGCCTGTCTCTGTATGACTAAGGCCTCCCCAGGCAGTGATCCAACAGGAAGTTGGTCAAGAGCTAGTTTGAACTCCTGCCATTTTCAGTTATGAGATATATCAGGGGTTCTGAACTTGCTACAACCCTAACAATTCTTCTGTCTGGTGGCACAGTCCACTGCCCCACAGGCCTATGTCACACTCCTTGTGTTCCCCCAGCTCAACTGAGCCAAATAATATTCACTCATGGATGAATGAGGAGAGATATCTAGTGAATGGTTGCTGTGGGAAAGGATGTGTCAGGCCTTATCCCTATCTGAGGAAGTACAGATTGTTAATAATTGTTAATGACTGACATGCTTTCTTTAGTGATCTAGTTTCCCCTAAATTTTCCATACTTTCATAAGTAAACCATTAATCTGTGCTGCTGAAAGTAACCAAATTATACTAGTTCATCAAGCAAGACTGGCTAGAATTCTGAACACAAAACTACACCAAAAGCATCTGTGCAGCTGAAGTAAAATTGAACTTGCCAAAGAGCATACGAATAACTGAGCTTACCATAAGTCCTGGAAGGCACTGGTAACTCCCATGAAGGCTATCAGGAAAGCAGCACAGAACTCAACTTTTGGGAGCAGCTAGTGGAAGAACTTCACCATAGCTACATTTTGATTCATGGAAAACACTGTTGCCTCCCAGAAAACTCTGCTCAGCAGCAGAACCCCGCCATTCAGCTTTTCTCTGGAAAAGCATACTACTTGATAAAATCTGAAACTATAAGATAATACAGACACTTTAACTTTGAAGAGATCTTCCTTTGAGTTTTGCTTAGAAATGCAAAGTCAAGAAGTTTCTAAGAAAGGAACTCTACTCTGCTCACCTCTGAGACAGGTTTACCAGAGGGCAGTGAATCTATTTACTTAAATCAATATGCATTGATTTATCGTTTATGTTTTTGTCTTTATAAATTATGTCCTCCGAGGAGAGAACCTTTGCTTTCTTGTTTAAATTAACTGGGTTGCTCCAGAAGGGCATAAGAGCTTTTCAGAAAAAAAAAAATTGCTGATTTAACTCTCAGAGGAATCCTGTTAATATTAAGTCTGTGGCTTCCTATTTCTGACCAGTCACCTTTCTGATTTAATGCATACCAGCATGTAAACACCTTAGCAAATCAAACCTAAGGATTATCACATGCATTACCAGAGGTCTTTAGTATCAGGGTTTTTCAAATCCTTCCTAATTCTTTCACTATGAACATTACAGCTTACTATTTCTGACACAAAGTTGCCATCAGCTATTTCCTATAATGGTGTATAATTGCCACTAACTGTTCCTGCTCTGTATAGTGATTTTCACAGTTACTTAAACATACATTTACTGAAACTATTTTAACTTTACTATGATGGATCAGCAGGTAGACTTGTGACTGTCTACTTGTGTGTGTATATCACTCTTAATTACATTTATCAGTTACTTTTCTCATTGTGACAAACTGCCTACAAAAGCAATTACAGTTCAAGCATACTATCCATTAAGGTGGGCATGGCATGGAGAAGAGGATGCTGCAGGAACTAATACTGTGACATCACAGTGAGAAAGCAAGGGCAGATGACTGCTGATACTCAACTCTGTTCACTGTTTTCATTCAGTTTAGGACTTCAGATGTGCACTTATGCTGGCACATTTGTGGTGCTCTTTCTTCCTTCATTAATGTAATCTAAAAACTCTTTCATTGCAGCAAACATATATGACAAAAGCTCTGTCACTGGATACAGAAGAGGTAGACAGAGCTACTCATGGAGAGGAGGAAGGAAGGAGAAAAAAGAGAAGAAGAGGGGGAGACACAAGATGGCAGATGTTACCTTCATGTCTCTAGCAGTTATTCATACCAAAATTAGATAATTTGGGTTAACAATTCAAATGTGTGGGCACCGTGTGTACTGAGTATTTGGTGATATATAAATCTATTTGGTTAATCTTTAAGCATTAAGAGTCTTATTTCTATCGGGTACTGGAATTGTTATATCTACTGCATGGGGGTGGCGGATATTCTCTGGGTTTGGGGGAATGGACTCCATGGAGATGATTGGAGGAGGTAACAGCCATGCCAACATCTCATGGGTCCCAGGCCAGCTCTCCTGACCAGCCAGGGTGCCAGGCCAGGGAGCTAGCTGAGCTGCCTGCCTTTTCAAATACATTCCCCCCACACACGCTACAAACATATTCAGAAAATTGTCTCTTGGTGATGGTAGATCTTATGAAATTGATAATAATTTTCACAATAGATATTGGCATTTATTTTATATTGCTCTAGGCATATTGGATTCATATAAACATGTATCTTAAGCCATATACATATATGTGTGTGTGTGTGTGTGTGTGTGTGTGTGTGTGTGTGTGTGTGTGTGTATGGCTTATATATTAAATAGATATATCATGCATGTAAAATAATTACATAATAATTTTTCTAAAGATTCTAAAAAATAATTTTTTTCCTTGATTTGAGAAAAATTCATGTCATTTGGAGAAGAATGAACACATCTTCCAACTTATTGTATTCTTCACTTACTTCAAGGATTTTGAACATTCAGGAATCTCCAGCACAAACCTAGACCTTGATAGTTTGGAGGAGTGTGCAACAGAGCAAACGTGTATTTTGTATCTTGCGTCAAGTTTCGGGCTGATTCATGTTCAGGACCCCGGGACACTGCCTGCGCATGAGCCTCAGCTTCCTCCACAGGAGCGGGGTGGGGGGGGGGTTACATCTCAGGAGTTTACTGTGAAGAGACCCACTTGTAAGGTGGGTAGAAAGCATCTCATCTGTAGTAGAGATTTAGAGAATGTTTTTCCTTTCCTGCAGTGGCAGAAGTTTGGAGCTGCAGAAAGGCCAAGGCAGCAGGGAGTCCATAAGAAACCTTTGAGAGTCTTTCCTCAGCTGCCACATCGCCCGCACCCACAATCAGGCAGAGAACAGGGGAATGAAGGTGACTTGATGCATTCTGTAAATCCTATGTATTGTTCTTAAACAGACGGCTAAGCATTTTATAACCTGCTTAGACTGCAAAACCTCGCACTCCCATATTTCCATCCACTGGGCACATTTCACTGTACTGAGGAAGTCTGTTCTAGGGTCTTCTCCCCCAATCCACCAACCACTGCTTAGTTCTTTTCTAAAAGTACAGAAAGTAGCCCTGCCATCTAAAATAGTATTTATATCCTCTACCAGTTTAAGTAAAGAAGAGACTGGAAAAAAATGGACCAAGCCCCCAAAGGCTCTAGCACTTGTGTTTCTTTTTAAAACTGGAGGAGTAAGATTTCAAAGGGAGCTCAACAAAGGCCTCTTTGAATAATATTTTAAAAATTTCACTCAGCAGAGGAGAAGATAACCTAGTCAGTGACACCATTTAAGCATGAGAAAACTGAGTCTGATCCCCAGAACCTACATATAATAATTAATAATAATAATAATAATAATAATAATAACAGTAACAACAACAACAATAATAATCCAACACAAGAGAGATCCTGTGGGCTTCTTGATCAGCCAGATGGAGCTTTCTTCGTTACTCCAGGACACAGAGCAACTTTGTCCCCAAAAGGTATAAATGGTGCTGAAGAAAAAATATAGGCACTTATCTGCTGCCCTGAACTCATGCGCGAGCGCGCACACACACACACACACACACACACACACACATGCATACAGGTTATTTGGAGTCTATTTGCGGTGTTGCTGGTATTCTATAACAGAGACTATGCCATTCCACATAGTAAAAATGTAGTTGACTTGAATAAATTGGTTAATGGGTCTGATTGTAGTAGTAAACACGCTAATATTCGGCCCAAAAAAAATACTGTACAAGTGGGTATGAATTACACTTGTTTCTTCCATGTGTTTCACATGCTTTCAAAACCTGAAGTTCTGGTGCTGAGACCTACTAGGTAAGAGGCTTTGAATAGGTCAGAGTGCTTATGTAACATCATAGAATAGATTTCTATCTACATTGGTAGCATATTCTATGCCATAGCCCAATGTATAAGAGAATATATTCTAGGACTCTGCTTTGTTTTGCTGCTCTCCTCATTCATTTTCTACCTATTTGTTTAGTGTTACCCAATAAATACATAAACAAAAGAGTAGATAAACACGTATTCTTATCTAACTAGACATACTCATGCATTTTCCAATTTCTCAAAAACAACCTTCAACCAACTCAAATAAACTAAGCTCAGAGTTACAATATTGTAATTTGCTCAGTTGGGTCTAATAGGAAACACCTGGGAAGATTTGCCACTATGCAGTGTCTTTTTAAAAACATTTTATACCTGTATTTGTGCAACAGAAATGAAATAAATCTCTGCATTTTGTGCTAATGATGACTCATGGTTTTCAGCAATAAAGTTTTTTTTTTTTTTTAATTCCAGTCATTTTTTTAAATTTAATTGTTAAGAACATATGTGAGATAGGACTGGGGTTTGACTTAATTGGAGAAATACTTAATGGACCAGAATGTGGATGGAGTTTGGTTTTTCTTTATTGTTTTATTTATTTTATTTATTGTTTGTCTTTATCCCAGAATGAAGACTGAATAGACAGCAGATTCCTTTAGTTCACTGGTTGGCAAGACTGGCCAAATATGTGATCTCTGGGTTCAAGCAAGAGTCCTTGTCTCAAACAAAACAGAATAAAACAAATGAAACCAACCAACCAACAAACAAATTAAAAAAGAGGAAACAAGAGCAGTTGGAGATCAACTGAGGACACCCAATTTTTACCTGTAGCCTTCAAATACAGTTGTACAAGTAGATTCACACATACCTCCATAGATATCTACACACATATGAACTATACACATATACATAGAAGTAAGAATACAGCACAAAAAAACTAATTGGACCTGAGTTTTAACTTTTTGAAACTCACTTTTACTGAAAATTCAATAAAAATATATTTATCTTGTAGGGGATTCTAGACAGTATCAAATTGGAGAAGTTCAATATCAACTAGTTTATACAAATGGTATCCCAAATACCAGAAACTCTAACTGATTTTAAATTTACTCAGCCAAGTATAGGAAGTATGACTTCTTTTTAGTTCCTAAGCAATTTATAAACACCTTCCATTTATGAATAAGATTAAAAGCCATAAACTAAATGAGCAAAGATAAAAGAGGAATCATCTGAGGAAATCTTTCAGCCATGGAAATGGACTGTGTGACAAGTCAACTATGTCTGGCATAAAAGAGAAATGAGGGAAGCATCTTTAAGCTGGGTTAATTTGTAGCATGTCTCTTGTATCATATGTTTCATTATTTTGACTTTGTTCTCAATTTATGTGATTAATTATAAAGTCTCTGTGTAAAAAAAGAGAGAAGCACTATTCTAGCCACCCAGAAACTCACTGAATGCTGAGTTATGGATTCATGTGCTCTGGTGGTAGGCACAGATGAGAGTATTTAATACAGTATCCGTTTTTAAAATCTTATGAATATAATATTTACTTGTAGCACTTATCAGCTAAATATGTCTCTACTCTTATTAAGAAAAAAAAAATGTCAGACATAGAATTGTTGAAGAATTTATCACCCAATTGGAAATAAGTGAAATTAGCATGGCAGAAACCTTACCATTTTCAATATTAATAACCTGTATTTCAGTTGGAGCCCCATCTCCCTTCTGGTCCACACCTGTTCCTGTACTCACAGCAGATTGGCTTTTCCAACCCATAGCCCTGCCTGTCTCCCAGGAGGACTGATCTAATCAAGGACAAAGGTGAGACTCCATTCCAACCACATGCCACCAGAGACCTTAACAGACATGTCCCATGCCAGAGCCGCATCTCCCTTCTGGTCTGAACCTCAATCTGAACTTGTAATGGATTGGCATTCCCTCTCCCATCACAAAGGCCTGCTTGTCTCCCAGAAGGTCTGCTTTAACCTGGGACACACAGAACTACCTGCCTCCTGGGAGGCCTATTCCAATCCAAGACACCCTGGCCAGTTAACACCAGAGACAACCAGTTGGCAAAAGGCAAGAGCAAAAACCATAATCAACAGAAGCCAATGCAATTTGACATCATCAGAACCCAGCTCTTCTACTACGGCAAGCCCTAAATACCCTAGCAAATCGGAAGATCAAGATTCCGACTTTAAATCCCATCTCAAGGAGATAAGAGACCTTTAAAGAGGATATAAATGATCCCCTTAAAGAAATACAGAAAAACAGGTTGATGCTCAGCCCAGCATGGGCCTGGTGGGGACAGCATGACATAGGTCCTGCCTCTGGGATAGGGCCCCAGTGTGTGCCTCCACAGGTGTTGATGGCTGCAATGGGCATAAGTCTTGTTTGTGTAATAATATACATACTTTCTAGAAAGAGTACTATCAGTGGAGGACTCTCCTCTTTCAAGGAATATCCTTCCTGACAACATTAATGATACCATGATAATTAGAAACAGCTCATGTCCAAGAGTCAAGGATATGGTTATGTCTCAGTCAAATGGTGAGCACTAGAGCTTACATGACAACCCTTAAGGCTATGGAAAAGAACCCTAGATACATGAGTTCAAAAATACATAATTTCTAAACTACAAAAGCTAAGGATACAATATGAATTATATAATGATCTTCACAAATCTAAAGAAACGAAAACAGCTGCACTGTGAGCCAACTTTTAGAAAGTTACTAACAAAGGTGATAAAAAGATTTAAGAAGTGGTGATCTCAGGAGATCCCACCCAGTACAAAGGGCCAGAAAATATCTTTAGCAAAATCAAAGAAGAAAACATCTCTAACCTAAAGAAAGAGATAACGAAGAAAATACAGAAAGCCTACACAACACCAAATACATTGGAAAAAGAAAAAAGAAAAAAAAAAGAATAATACTCCTACCATATAATAATCAAAACAATAAATGTATAGAACAAAGAAAGGATCATATAAGCTGTAAGTGGAAAAGGCCAAGAAATATGTAAATGCAGCCTTATCAGAATTATACCTGATTTCTCAACAGGTACTACAAGAGTCAAAAGATCCTGGACAGGGGTCTTGCAAATCCTTAGAGAGCACAGATGCCAGTCCAGACTATGATACCCAGGAAACTTTCAGTCACCATAGTTGGAGAAACCACGATATTTTATGAAAAAAAAAAATTTAAACAATATCTTTACACTAATTCAGCCCACCAGAAGATACTAGAAGGAAAACCCCAACAAATGAAGGGTAACTACACCCAAGAAAACACAAGCAATTAATCATATCACAACAAACCCAAAAGAAGAGAACCACACAGGCATAATACTTCCTCTAAGAACAAAATAACAGGAAGTAACAATTATTGGTGATTAATATCTCTCAACATCAATGAACTCAATTCACCAATTAAAAAAACACAAGCTACCAGACTGGATATACAAACAGGATCCATCATTCTGCTGTATACAAAAAATATACCTCAACAATAAAGATAGACACTGTCTCAGAGTAATGGGCTGTAAAAAGGTATTTCAAGAAAATAGTGCTAAGAACCAAGCTGGATTAGCCATTTAAATATCTAATAAGATACAATTTCAACTAGAAGTAATCGAGATGGAGAAGAACACTTCATACCCATCAAAAGAAAAACCCACCAAGATGAAGTCTCAATACTCAACATCTATGCCCCAAATGACAGAACATATTGAATTTCACACAATAATAGTGAGAGGCTTCAACACTCTTATCAATAGACAAGTCATCTAAACAGAAATTAAACAGAGACACCATGAAACTAACAGAAGTCAGGAACCAAATAGATTTAACTGGTATCTACTGAACATTTTACCCCCTTAAAAAAGTATATACCTTCTCCAGAGCACTTCATAGTACCTTCTCTAAAATTGACTACATATTCAAATAAAAAAACAAGCCTCAAGATATATAAGAATACTTAAATAGCCCTGTGCATTCTATCAGATCAACATGGATAAGGCTAGATATCAAAACAACAGAAACAACAACAGAAAGCCCCCATACTCATGGAAACTGAACTTTCTATTCAATGATAACCTGATCAGAGAAGAAATAAGAAAAGAATTTAAAGGTTTTAGTGCAGAATTCTAATAGACTTTCAAAGAAGAACTACTAAAAATTCCTCATACTATTCCACAAAATAGAAACAGAAGGAAAAATACCTAATTCATCCTATGAGACCACAGCTACTCTGACACCTAAACTACACAAAGACCCAACAAAGAAAAAATATTCAGATCAGTTTAGTTTATGAACATCAATGCAAAAATACCCAATAAAAATTTCACAAACCAAATCCAAAATCACACGAAAAACCACCATTGACCATGACCAAGTAGGCTTCATCCCCAGGATGCAGGAGTGGTTTGATATATGAAAATATATTAACATAATCCACTATATAAACAAAGTCAAAGAAAAATCACATGATCTCATCACTAGATGCTAAAAACATCTTCAACACCCCTTTATGCTAAAAGACTTGGAGCAGTAAGGAAATCAAGGCATATACCTAAACATAGTAAAAGTAATGTACAGCAAGCCAATAGCCACCATCAAATTAAATGTCGAGAAACTTGAAGCATTCCCAGTAAATCAGGGACAAGACAATGCTGCCAACTCTCTCTCTATCTATTCAATATGGTACATGAAGTTTTAGCCTGAGCATTAAGAAAACAAATGGTGATCATGAGGATGCAAATTATAAAGGAAGATTAAAAGCACCAAAATTTGTAAATAATATGATAGTATACATAAGAGACCAACACATTTCTACCCGAGAACCCATAGAGCTGATAAACATCTTCAGCAAAGTGTTTGTATATAACATTAACGCAAAGAAATCAGTAGTCCTCCAAATGAGAAATGGGCTGAGAAGAAAATCAGTGAAACAACGCTACTGTAAAGATAGCCACAAATAATATAGACCATTTTGGTGTAACACTAACCAAGCAAGTGAACAATCTGTATGTTAAGGACTTCAAGTCCCTGAAGGAAGAAATCAAAGCTGTCAGAAGATAGATCTCCTATGCTCACGGGTTGGTAGGATTAACATAGGGAAAATGGCTATCTTATCAAAAGCAATCTACAGATACAATGCAGTTCCCATCAAAATTCCAACACGCTTTTTTTTTTTTTTGCAGAACTTGAAAAACCAATTGTCAACTGCATATAGAAAAACAAAAAATCTAAGTTAGCCAAAACAATTCTGAACAATAAAAAAATTTCTGCAGGAATCACCATCCCTGACTTCAAGCATTACTACAGAGCAAAGGTGATTAAAAACTCATTGATATTGGTATAAAAACAGACAGTTGATCAGTGGAATAGCAACGAAGACACAGAAATAAACCAACACAGCTACAAACACTTGATTTTTGACAAAGAAGACAAAAGCATGCAGTGGAAAAATGAAAGCATCTTCAATAATGCTGATCTAACTGGATGTCTGCATGTATAAGAATGCAAATAGGTTCATATTTATCATCCTGCAACATACTCAAGTCAAAGTGGGTAATAGAAGTCAACATAAAACTGGATACACTAAATCTATTTGAAAAGAAATTGGGAAATATCTTTACATAAACTGGTGGAGACAATTTTCTGAACAGAACAGAACACAAATGGCTCATGCTCTATGCTCAATTGATAAATGAAGCCTCATAAAATTGAAAAGCTTATGGAAGGCAAAAGATATTGTCAATAGGGCAAAATAGCAATCTATGGATTGGGAAAAGATCTTTACTAACCCTCTGTTTGACAGAGGGCAAATTCCCAAAATATATAAAGAACTCAAGAAATTAGAGTACAGCCATCATGCTGGAGACAATGTGGGGAAAAGGGAACATGCCTGTATTGCTGGTGGAATTTCAAAATTGTACAACTATTCTGGAAATCAATCTGCCACTTGCTCATAAAATAGAAAATTGTCCTCCCTGAAGACCCAGCTACCTACTGTTAGTTGTTAGAAATCTGACCACAGTTCAGAAAAGACCACTCCAGAGCACATGGTTCCGGGGGTTGGGGGGAGGTTTATTCAGGAGATATGGCAAAGGTGGGGGGAAGAAGATGAAAGAAGAAGAGAGGGAGAAGTGGAGGCCAGCCATGACCACGTGGAGAGAAAGGAAGAGAAGGGGGGAGGGGACAGAGAGGCAAGAGGGTAGAAGGGTAAGAGAGTAAGAGTAAGAGATTAAGAGATTAAGAGAGAGAGGAGGGGGCAAGCAGCCCCCTTTTTAGTGGACCAGGCCTACCTGGCTGTAGCTAGGTAACTGTGGGGAGGAGCATACCTGGCTGTTGCCAGGTAACTGTGGAGGTGGAGTTTAGACAGAATACTAACATTCCCCCGTTTTGGTTTAATTAAAAAAGAAAAATTAGAAAGAGGTGACAGTGAAGCAGGAACAGGGTTGTTGTGATATCTGGCTACTTCCTGCTGGCATTGGGGGTGATGTGTCTCTAGGGGGAACCTAAAAGAATGGGTATGGGGGATGTTTGTCCGGTCTTAGGAGAGTTGGCTGTTTTCTGCTGTCCAGGGTCTATGGAGCCCATCTGAGGATAGGTCAGAAGGAACAGGTGCAGTAGAAGCAACTGTGTATGTGACAGGAGATGGAGCATCTGGAGGTTGCTTTTCTAGAGCTGTTCTGGATGTGCCTGGACTTGACAAGATGTAGGGAATAACAGAAGAGTGAATACTGAAAATGTGGTTCATTTACTGAATGGAATATTAGTCAGCTATTAAAACAAGGAAATCATAAATTACACACATATGTATATACACACACACAGTTGCATCCATCCTTTGCAATCAGTACTTTGTCTTAGTAATCCTTACTGCAAAGTGATTGAAAGGTCTAGGTGCTATTGCACTAGACTGACTACAATAACCAAATGTGTTTGCCAGGTGGATAAGATGTTGACAACTCTGATGTTTAATGTTAATTACCACTTAACAAAACCTAGACTCATCAAGGAGACTCATCTCTAAATGGCTATAGGGGATTTTCTTGACTGAATTAATTGATATAAGGAAACTCTTCTTAATTGTGTGTGGGACCTGGGCTGTATAAGTGAAGTGAGCAAGCATTCATGTAGCCATTTTTTTTTTTCTTCTGACTTTGGAAACAAGGGGACTCTGTAGCCGTCTGCCTTTGTGACTCCCCTGGATAAGCTCTCTCTTAGGCTGCTTTTACTGGATGAATTATTTGTCTATTCTTCCTTCCCTCCTTATTTCCTTCCTTCCTTCCTTCCTTTCTTTCTTTCTTTCTTCCTTCCTTCCTTCCTTCCTTCCTTCCTTCCCTTTTTCTTTCCTTCTTTCTTTCTTTTGCTTTGGGTGTGATTGTTTTGCCCTAGTTGTTCTTGTTTGGAAAATGAGTTCTTACTTTGTGTCATTACAGTATGGATTTTACTTTTATTGAACTGACTTTTAAAGGATTAGGACTGTTCATGACTGGGAACTGTTAAATTTAGACTGAAAGTATTTATGAGATGGTCTTAATCTCATGGAAATGTTAGATTAAAGGATAGTCCTTAAAGTATATGGGATTTTAGCAGCAAATACCTGAGGATTTGTAATTGTTATTGATAACTGTCAATTTGACAAACTCCAGGAATCAAGTCAGAGACAAACTTCTGGA